>NC_061087.1:108209425-108231925 GCF_015104395.2 Macrobrachium nipponense | reverse complement strand
AATAATTTATATTTTTTGTTATTATTTTGTTTTTATTTTCATACTCACTTTTATGCATTTTCATAATAATAATAATAATATAATAATAATTTATATTTTATTGTTATTATTTGTTTTTATTTTCATTACTACTTTTTAGTTTTTTTATTTATTTTAAAAAATAATAATAATAAAATAATAATAATAATAATAATAAATAATAATAATAATAATAATAATAATAATAATGTGGCGCCGTGGCAGAGTGGGTTAGGTCGTCAATCGACAGGTTAAGCAACATTGGGGCTGGTCAGTCATTTGATGGGTGACCGCTCTCCTCGGCGTTGACTCCTTGGAAAAGAATCTTTACCATAATTTCCTCAGTCTACTCAGCTGTAAATGAGTACCTATCCCTGATGGGGTAGGGTCCAGCTATGGGTTAAATAGCAAAACTCAGCAATGATGGAAAGAAATGAAGGAATAAACGACAACAACGTAAATGGAACCTCTGGCAACAGAGGAGCTTCGTCCGGCAGCCAGGTATTCAACCCAATTGAAGGGGAAGACGGTACCGTAGGTACTTGGAGGTCGTCATCCAGCAACTGACCACCACAACGACAGTAACCAACAGCATGAGATTGGAGCTACAGAAGCAAACCAAAGGAAGAAATGGACAAGAGAAGAAAATAAGGAAATATGGAGATGCTACATCAGAAGCAACCCGACGGAGAGAGGATATAGAAGAAGGTTGGTCAACATCTGCAATGAGAGGAATAACACCCCCCAACAGAACAGAGGCTGGCAGACCAAGTAAGAAACATAAGGAAAAAGAACTGGCTCTCCCCTCAGAAAGAGAAGAACTGGAAAGGGAAATGTCACACGACAACGAATTACACGAAGACGAACTGAGAGACGATGCCACAGAAGACGACAGGGATGATGAGGTATCAAGCAACGACACACGAAGAAACACCGACGAAGTAACAGAGAGGACGATATGGGTAGAAAAGATTAGACTATGGATGGAACCAGATACAGAGAGAACAAAGATACCCTCCATGAAAGCCTACAACGGCAAGAAATTAAGGGAGAAAACAAGTGAGGTCAATGAAATAATGGGCATAATACACACCACCAGTATCACAGAAACAAATAACTTGGCATATGCAGGAGCAAGATTAGTAGCAGAAATGATGGGGATACGAACTCCAACACCACCAGCACAACCAACCCAACAGAAACCAAAACAGCAACCTCCTTGGAAAAGGCGCCTGGAAAAGCAAATCATGGTGATGAGATCTGACTTGAGTAAACTGAAAAAGATGGCAGAAAAGAGGCTAAGAAGCAAGAAAACAAGGGAGGAACTCAACGAGAAATACAAAGTACAAGAGAGGGGACTAAACAACACAATAGAAGATGTAAAACAGAGGCTTAAGGCCAAAGCACATAAGATCCAACGGTACATGAACAGGAATAAGGGATACCAACAAAACAAACTATTCGGAACTAACCAGAAAAGACTATACAGCCAACTAAGAGGGGAAGACAACCACCAAGAAATTCCTGAAGCCGAACCAAGTAAGAGACTCTGGGAAAACATATGGAGCAATCCGGTATCACACAACAAACATGCAACATGGCTCAAGGAAGTCAAGGAGGAAGAAACAGGGAGAATAAAACAAAGATTCACAGAGATCACGACAGACACAGTCAGACACCAACTAAAGAAAATGCCCAACTGGAAAGCCCCAGGTCCCGATGAAGTCCATGGATACTGGCTCAAAAACTTCAAGGCCCTACACCCACGAATAGCAGAACAACTCCAGCATTGTATCTCAAATCACCATGCACCCAAATGGATGACCACAGGAAGGACATCCATAGTATAAAAAGACAAGAGTAAGGGAAATATAGCTAGTAACTACAGGCCTATCACCTGCCTACCAATAATGTGGAAGTTACTAACAAGTATCATCAGTGAAAGGCTATACAACTACCTAGAGGAGACAAACACCATCCCCCACCAACAGAAAGGCTGCAGAAGGAAGTGTAGGGGCACAAAAGACCAGTCCTGATAGACAAAACGGTAATGAAGAAACAGTAGGAGAAGGAAACCAACCTAAGCATGGCATGGATAGACTATAAGAAAACCTTCAACATGATACCACACACATGGCTAATAGAATGCCTGAAAATATATGGGGCAGAGGAAAACACCATCAGCTTCCTCAAAAATACAATGCGCAACTGGATTACAATACTTACAAGCTCTGGAATAAGACTAGCAGAGGTTAATATCAGGAGAGGGATCTTCCAGGGCGACTCACTGTCCCCACTACTCTTCGTAGAAGCCATGATTCCCATGACAAAAGTACTACAGAAGATGGATGCCGGGTACCAACTCAAGAAAAGAGGCAACAGAATTAACCATCTGATGTTCATGGACGACATCAAGCTGTATGGTAAGAGCATTAAAGAAATAGATACCCTAATCCAGACTGTAAGGATTGTATCTGGGGACATCAGGATGGAGTTTGGAATAGAAAAATGCGCCTTAGTCAACATACAAAACGGCAAAGTAACAAGAACTGAAGGGATAAAGCTACCAGATGGGAGCAACATCAAACACATAGATGAGACTGGATACAAATACCTGGGAATAATGGAAGGAGGGGATATAAAACGCCAAGAGTTGAAGGACACGATCAGAAAAGAATATATGCAGAGACTCAAGGCGATACTCAAGTCAAAACTCAACGCCGGAAATATGATAAAAGCCATAAACACATGGGCAGTGCCAGTAATCAGATACAGTGCAGGAATAGTGGAATGGACGAAGGCAGAACTCCGCAGCATAGATAAGAAAACCAGGAAACATATGACAACACACAAAGCACTACACCCAAGAGCAAATACGGACAGACTATACATAACACGAAAGGAAGGAGGGAGAGGACTACTAAGTATAGAGGAGACTGCATTGGAAGAAGGACTAATAAAAATAGACGAAGACCCAGAAATATACAGAGACAGGAGAATGACAAACAAAACAGAGGACTGGCACAACAAACCAATGCACGGACAATACATGAGACAGACTAAAGAACTACCCAGTGATGACACGTGGCAATGGCTACAGAGGGGAGAGCTCAAGAAGGAAACTGAAGGAATGATAACAGCGGCACAAGATCAGGCCCTAAGAACCAGATATGTTCAAAGAACGATAGACGGAAATAACATCTCTCCCATATGTAGGAAGTGCAATACGAAAAATGAAACCATAAACCACATAGCGAGCGAATGTCCGGCACTTGCACAGAACCAGTACAAAAAGAGGCATGATTCAGTGGCAAAAGCCCTCCACTGGACCCTGTGCAAGAAACATCAGCTACCTTGCAGTAATAAGTGGTACGAACACCAACCTGAAGGAGTGATAGAAAACGATCAGGCAAAGATCCTCTGGGACTATGGTATCAGAACAGATAGGGTGATACGTGCAAATAGACCAGACGTGACGTTGATTGACAAAATCAAGAAGAAAGTATCACTCATTGATGTCGCAATACCATGGGACACCAAAGTTGAAGAGAAAGAGAGAGAAAAAATGGATAAATGGATAAGTATCAAGTTCTGAAAATAGAAATAAGAAGGATATGGGATATGCCAGTGGAAATCGTACCCATAATCATAGGAGCACTAGGCACAATCCCAAGATCCCTGAAAAGGAATCTAGAAAAACTAGAGGCTGAAGTAGCTCCAGGACTCATGCAGAAGAGTGTGATCCTAGAAACGGCGCACATAGTAAGAAAAGCGATGGACTCCTAAGGAGGCAGGATGCAACCCAGAACCCCACACTATAAATACCACCCAGTCGAATTGGAGGACTGTGATAAAGCAAAAAAATAATAATAATAATAAAAATTATAATGATTTATCTTTATTATATATTTGTGTTTATGTTTATTATTACTCACTTTTATGCATTTTTCTTTTTATTGATTTTAATAATATTAATAATAATAATAAAAATATACTTAGGGAGCAGACCCTCTCTCAAGCATACTTTATTAAAAGTAATGGCTACTTCAGCAGCATACACTTGTAGAGATTCTTCTCTATTTTGCGAATAGCGGCTTTTTTCAGTGCTACTTAAACAGGCTAGTAGAGCGCCTATAGAGGTCATGGTAAAATACAGGGTCAAAATAGGTGTATATATTTGAATTTAACAGATAAACTATGATACCATAGTCATCAAAGTCATTAACGATTTTTTTCTCTCTCTCTCTCTCTCTCTCTTCTAAAGCGAGCTTTCGTCTGGAGCTGCCAGAACATCCTCGGGCTGGGAAGCTGAGGGTGGACTGATCTTGGTGCGGTGTCCGTCCTCCTTATATCTGTGGTTGACAGCAGCCGGGGGGTCTGCCCCATGCTTGTCACTCCTATGGCTGGTGGCGGTGAGTCTTGTTTCATTGGCTGCCTGAGCCAGGTCTCAAGCCACTTTCTTCGGGCCGATGGTTGCGTTGCAGCATATCCTGCAGCCGCCTGGACCTCCTAAGCGGCGCTGTAAACATTGATGGGCGTTGCGCTACGCTGTGGGACGTCACGGCTACTTTGATTTCCATCGGCTGCAGGAGTACTTCTTCGGTGCGGGGGGTTCGTTGTCATCCATGAGTTGTCATGATCGGTGGTGTCATTGTTGGTGGCAGGTCTTCTCATACTCGTAGGGAGGAGAAATTCTTCCTGCGTCGTATTCAGAGTAGGTTTTATTTGCTGGATGAGTAGCGCCTCCAGCAGGCGCAACCGACGGGCATCAGGGGCCTTCCCGATGATCTTGTGTTCTTTATGATGACATCTCGGGAGATGGCCATCGTGATGTTTGGTGCGGGCATGATTCTTTATAGCCCCTCTTGGGCGTGGCACGAGAGTCTCTTCGACAGTCGCATGGTAGTCATACCTACGTAGGCGCTGCTGCATTCGTGGACTGGGCATGTATACTGGTACACTACATGCGTCTGCTTCAGGGGTTCTCGTACCTGTGGAGAGGGGTTATTTTTCATAATAAGATCGCGCGTCCTCCGATTCTGGTAATATATGATTAGGTCGATATGCTTGAGAGAGGGTCTGCTCCCTAAGTACACTAATATTCGGCTACACGACCCGTCAGCCAAAAATAATGAGGACACAAGGAGCTTTAGAAAATCCCTCCTACAGCGGCAAATAGCGATCAAGACTACCGAACTGCGTGCCCTCCAGAACGAGACCAAGAGACTGCGGCAGGAGTGGGAGAGAGTGAGAAGCAGCCCCGGCACCAGTGGAGTAGGAGAGGAACCTATAGCAGTACGTCCTGGTGCCCTTCGAGAGGAAGGTAGTCATGGACTGGACGACACCGAATTTGAAAATCCTGAACGTGACATACCCATGGATGTAGACAACCTAGTAGGAGAGGAACCAACGTACCCTGGGAACATCGAGAGAAGCCTCGTCCGCCTTCAGGAGGACGACATTAAACAGCGGATGAGAGGTGCCCTGCGCAAGCTCATCTCCCTGAACGGCGGCAAACAAAACCGCGATCCCTGAACGAACCCAAGGATACATTAACCTTACCGATTACGACCCCACTCCCGATCAGACGCCCTTCTGAAGCTGGGTCTTAATTGCCACTTCATTCGAGCACCCAGGCCTCATGACAAGAGACTCGAAATCGAGTTGCTCTTAGACTCCATCCAGCAAACTCGAAGCCCGGAGCACCGTGAGAACTACCGACGCCCTTCAACCCCTCCTACTTGCTGAAGCTCTTACAGAGAGGGGCTCGCACTCCAGCGGGATCCTCACCAATGGAGATGAAGAAAGCAGCGAAGGAACTGAAGGAGAAAGTGAACATCACTGGTGCGATGCGCGGACAAGACAGCAGCCTTCGTCTTGATTGATACTGCGAATATCACGAGAAGCTGGATGCTATTTTGTCTGACGAGAGCAAGTTCGAGTGCCTGACAAGGAACCCAACAGACGACATCAAGAGGGAGGCTAACGGAGTCATCAGTGCAGTGAAATGCTGACAACAAATGCTGTGCACCTCCCGCCCATACAAGGAGACTACAGCCTGGGTTATTTATATGGTAATGTTAAAAAAACCCACACAAACAAGGAAACCCCCTCCGTACCGATCATCAGCCAGACGCCCACTCCTACGTATGCCTTGGCTAAATGCCTCAACCAAATTTTGACCCCTTACGTCCCGAGTCGGTACAGCCTGCAGTCTTCGGCAGAATTCTTAGAAGCCATCAAGGACGCCCCTGGTACCGGGATTATCGCCTCGCTGGATGTGGAGTCCCTATTTACGAACGTGCCTGTCGACGAAACCATAGATATAATCCTTGATCGTGTCTACAGGAATCAGTCGACAGCGCCCCTCAACATACCGGAAGCCTCGCTCCGTACGCTTGCTGGAGGATATGCACGAAGAAGGCCCTTTCTCCACCCACCGTGGCCAGATGTTCCGCCAAAAGGACGGCGTGGCGATGGGCTCCCCACTGGGGGTTCTCTTCGCTAACTTTTATATGGGCACCGTGGAGGAACGGGTTCTTCGCCAGGATGGAGCAACCCGCAGATATGGACGTTATATTGACGACATCTTTGTGAGGTCGACGCCGAGGATGAGGTAGAAGCCCTACGTCAAGCATTTCAGCATGTAGTGTGCTGAATTACACAGTTCGAACGCAGCTCCGACGATCGGCTCACCCCTTCCTCGACGTTCCTTGTAACCAAGACGGAAGACGGTCTCCGTACTTCGTCTACACAAAGAAAACCAATTTAGGACTTTGCCTCAACGGAGACAGCGAGTGCCCCGCCAGATTCAAAAGCACCACCATCAGGGCCTTCGTCAGGAGGGCCCTCTCCACTGCTCAACTGGCAGGACACTCACCAGGAACTCGACCGCGCCTCCCAAGTACTTGTGAATAACGGGTACTCAAATAAATTAATCAGCAAGGAAGTCCGCACAGCCCTGGAGAAATGGTACGGTAGTGAGAGCCCGCAGCCCCGCCCCCAGGATAATATCAAGCTGTACTACAAAGCTTCATGAGTTCCCATTACCGTGAAGAAGAGGACGCCATTAAGAAAATTATTTCTGATAATGTATCCCCCGACTGACGACACCAAGAATATCGACCTAATCATATATTACCAGAATCGGGAGGACGCGCGATCTTATTATGAAAATAACCCCTCTCCACAGGTACGAGAACCCCTGAAGCAGACGCATGTAGTGTACCAGTATACATGCCCAGTCCACGAATGCAGCGGCGCCTACGTAGGTATGACTACCATGCGACTGTCGAAGAGACTCTCGTGCCACGCTCAGAGGGGGCTATAAAAGAATCACGCCCGCGCACCAAACATCACGAGGCCATCTCCCGAGATGTCATCATAAAGAAACACGAAGATCATCGGGAAGGCCCCTGATGCCCGTCGGTTGCGCCTGCTGGAGGCGCTACTCATCCAGCAAATAAAACCTACTCTGAATACGACGCAGGAAGAATTTCTCCTCCCTACGAGTATGAGAAGACCTGCCACTAACAAAGACACCACCGATCATGACAAACTCTATGGATGACAACGCCCCCGAACGAAGTTACTCCTGCAGTCGATGGAAATCAAAGTAGCCGTGACGTCCCACAGCGTAGCGCAACGCCCATCAATGTTACAGCGCGCTTAGGAGGTCCAGGCGGCTGCAGGATATGCTGCTACGCAACCATCGGCCCGAAGAAAGTGGCTTGAGACCTGGCTCAGGCAGCCAATGAAAACAAGACTCCACCGCCACCACCAATAGGAGACAAGCATGGGGCAGACCCCCTGCTGTCAACCACAGATATAAGGAGGACGGACACCGCACCAAGATCAGTCCACCCTCAGCTTTCCCAGCCCGAGGATGTCTGGCAGCTCCAGACGAAAAAAAGCTCGCTTTAAGAAAGAGAGAGAGAGAGAGAGAGAGAAAATCGTTAATGACTTTGATGACTATGGTATCATAGTTTATCTGTAAAATTCAAAATATATAAACCTATTTTGGACCCTGTATTTACCATGACCTCTATAGGCGCTCTACTAGCCTGTTAAGTAGCACTGAAAAAGCCGCTATTCGCAAAATAGAGAAGAATCTCTACAAGTGTAACGCTGCTGAAGTAGCCATTACTTTTAATTAAAATAATAAAATAATAAAATAATAATAATAATAATAATAATATAATAATAATAATTCCGTAATCAATTTAACAAATACGCTTAAGTCCCATCATTTGGGGACGTCTTGTTGAGTAATTAAATCACTGTATTTCGCCCGGAATATAATGAATCCTGAGATACATTGTATTTCCTTTTAGAGGAAAAACTCTTGTCATATCAAATTGCGTATTTATGATGAGGCTTCAGACTTGCTTGACTTATGAAAGGCTATGCTAGTCGTAACCTTTAAGAGAGAGAATGCGGGGCAACATCATATTAGAATAATAAAAATAATGATAATAATAATAATAATAATAATAATGATAATAATAATAATAATAATGTTCAAGATTTTAATCCAGAACCAAGGAAAATAGTCTTTTACCAAGTTTCATGCATCTTTGTCTATATGCAAGTTGCCCCTCTGAACTTGGGCATCCATTCTCTTGAAAAGCTCTCTTCTCCCATTGGTTGTCGGAATTACCCCCTACAGAGACGAAGGATTTAAAAGGATCAGAGGCCAGCGGCTTGTTCTCAGAAGAACACCAGACCTAAGAAAGGTCAGATCTCCTCAGCAGTGCCCTGCAGATGCCACCTTCTCCCCCTTTTCTGCTTTCCCCCCTGCTTTCTTCTGGGAAGTCCCAAGTATTTTTTAAAAGTCCATAGTGTATGGAAACATCAAGGAGAAGACTACAAGCCCCTCAGGAATCCAGGTACTGTGAGAGTAATTCCAGTTCAGCCAGGGAATTGTTTTTACCTTTGTCTGTACTTCATATCCTTTTACCAAGGCGACTTGTTTAGTTTCTCATTCTGTGATTACTCCCCATGTGATACTAGTGAACATTCCCCTAGTAAATTCAAGCAACGAAATAGTTCTCTGTGTAAATTCCCAGCCATTTCATTCCCCCCCCATGAGTGGCCTTTTTGATTGAAAGAAAGTAGTGTGTAACGTTCACCCTCGTGTGCTCCCCGCCTTGTGCCAGTGTCCTATCTACTTGCAGACAAACACCGGGCCTGATTGTGGTAGGAATTGGAAACCCTGGGAGCAAGCTTTCATTTTCAATCCGTTTGCACAAAATTTCTGAACGCCGTGTCTGGATTGCCCCAGCCACGTGCTCCGGTGGATAGACAAATCGACCCCCTTATTAGTCTCCTGGACCTCTGTAAATTCATGTAAATACAGTGCATTTAAAACTAAAGTCCAGCTTTAATGTAAATTCCTCCTTTCCCAGTAATATCGGCTTTATTAGTTTTTTTCTTTGTTCTGATCTCTCGTCCTCCATTCAAGGCCAAATTTTTCAGTGTTAACTACATTTTCCAAGAGTGAACGAGCTAAAATCCGAATAAAAAAAAATAAATAATAATAATAATAATAATAATAATAATAATAATAATAATAATAGTAATATCTCTGTAGAACTATTGAAATTTAAGATATCTCGCAAAATCTATATAACAGTCAGTCGATGGAAAGAGATTTTACTTTTAGATCTTTTTCTTGTATTATCAACTAGAACGTGACTGGTCGTTGATTTACATGATTAATAATAATAATAACAATGATACAGGTTTGATATAAAAATATGGCTATTTCAGACGCATTGATTTTATATAGGAGTTTCTCTATTCTTCTTATTGCTGACTTTTCGTCCGTACTTAAATTGGCTATAAAAATGCCAATTGGGGGACTCATGTCAATACAAAATGCATTACAAATTGGATCTTGTATGATTTTGTGTAACAAATTAAATTCGACAAATATCACGTTTTTGACATGAATCCCCCACTTGACGTTTTAATAGCCAATTTAAGTACAGAAAAGTCAGTATTAAGAAGAGAGAAACTTCTATACAAAATAGACGCTGCTGATATAGCCATTATCACTTGCACAGAACCAGTACAAAAAGAGGCATGATTCAGTAGCAAAAGCCCTCCACTGGAGCCTGTGCAAGAAACATCAACTACCTTGCAGTAATAAGTGGTACGAACACCAACCTGAAGGAGTGATAGAAAACGATCAGGCAAAGATCCTCTGGGACTATGGTATCAGAACAGATAGGGTGATACGTGCAAATAGACCAGACGTGACGTTGATTGACAAAATCAAGAAGAGAGTATCACTCATAGATATCGCAATAACATGGGACACCAGAGTTGAAGGGAAAGAAAGGGAAAAAATGGACAAGTATCAAGACCTGAAAATAGAAATAAGAAGGATAAGGGATATGCCAGTGGAAATTGTACCCATAATCATAGGAACACTAGGCACGATCCCAAGATCCCTGAAAAGGAATCTGGAAAAACTAGACGCTGAAGTAGCTCCAGGACTCATGCAGAAGAGTGTGATCCTAAAAAACAGCGCACATAGTAAGAAAAGTGATGGACTCCTAAGGAGGCAGGATGCAACCCGGAACCCCACACTATAAATACCACCCAGTCGAATTAGAGGACTGTGATAGAGCAACACAAAAAAAAAAAAAAAAAAAAAAAAAAAAAAACGACAACAAAAATAATAATAATAATAAATACATCAGCGATCTGATCTGATTTATGAAAGTTGGATAGCAGGACTGAAGAAAGGAAGAGGGAATGGAGGTAAGTAATAGTTAGAGAGGTTGGATAGCAGGATTGAAGAAAGGAAGAGGGAACGGAGGTAAAATAAAAAAGGCTAAAAAGTGGTTGTAGCTATGGCCTTAAGGGACGCCACAAACATCCTTTAGTAATGCCTACAGTGCACCACTTGAGGTCCCTAAACAAAAGGAAGATGTTCATCAATCATGTCAGTCTTACGAATTCGTGATTCGTAAAGTTGTCCCGTTAAACATAACCGCAGTAGAATACGGTATTTCAAGAGTACAGAAGAGAGTGCCGATTTCCAGAGCTGGCGAGGCTAACGAGATGAGATCGCAGAGGAAGACATTCACCAAGGAATAACGACTAACAAACATGTACAAAGAACTCACAAAGCAAAAGTGGCGCCACTCGAACGCGACAATGATTCTTATTCTCGCCTTTCGAGAAACTAAACGTCACATAAAAAGAGGATATGATTTCTTGCATTTGCTATCCACCTCTCCATCCACCATGCATGCCTCCATGCATGACAGATAGGGCTCGCATTACCTGCCAAGCCTCAGTCATTCATTGCTTTGCATAGTTCATATGGTTCGTCAACTCGGGAAAAAAGAAAAAAAAGAAAAAAAAAAAAAAAAGAGGGATCGGTAGCTAATAGAAAAATTTCAGATTGATCATCTTTCTTTGAGGTTTCGATATGACGCGAGTGGAGTCTTAGAACGAATTCTATTGATTTCTGTTTTTTTTTTTTTTTTTTTTTTTTGTGATGGAAGAATTATTGGCTCTAAGAACATCGCGTTCATATCTCTTAAGAAAACAATTTTTTTTTAGAATAAAGACGTGATAGTGGCTTTATTATATATATATATATATATATATATATATATATATATATATTTATATATATACATATATATATATATATATATATATATATATATATATATATATATATATATATATATATATATATATATATATATATATATATATATATATATATAAACATACATACAGATATATACATATGTATATACATATACAAATACACAAACACACACACACACACACGCACACACACACACACACACACACACGCACACACACACGCACACACACACACACACACACACACACACACACATATATATATATATATATATATATATATATATATATATTATATTTATTATTATATATATCTAATATATATATATATATATATATATACACTATACCTACAAAATACAAGTCTATCAAATCACACCAGCTGTATATCATTACTAATGTACATTCCATTAATTTTTAGAAATCTCAGCTTCCAAACTTCCCCCTCCTCCACCTCACCCCTTCACCCCCACCCCCCCCCCCATCGCCTCTTCATCACAGAAATCTTATACTATATCATCTGTAAATTAGGTTACTTGCCAAAAGTATTAAGGATAATAATATTCAGAATGAGTGCTGCCTCTTACAAGGAAGACGAGACGACTAGTTTCCCCCTTAAGATTCAATTAACACTGTCGAGGAGTCTGTAAGGACCTTCGTGTCCTGTGTAGTTCTGGGTGTTCTTCATCAGGATTCCTTTGCAGGAAGCGAAGGATGTCAATTCAAAATTTCTTCACAGAAAGTGAAGGATGTCAATTTAGGATTCCTTCACAAGAAGTGATGGATGTCAATTCAGGATTCATTCACAAGAAGTGATAGATGTCAATTCCGGATTCATACACCGGAAGTGAAGGATGTCAATTTAGGATTCCTTCACAAGAAGTGAAGGATGACAATTCAGGATCCATTCACAGGAAGTGAAGGATGTCAATTTAGGATTCCTTTACAAGAAGTGATGGATGTCAATTCAAAATTTCTTCGCAGGAAGTGAAGGATGTCAATTTAGGATTCCTTCACAAGAAGTGATGGATGTCAATTCAGGATTCATTTACCGGAAGTGAAGGATGTCAATTTAGGATTCCTTCACAAGAAGTGAAGGCTGTCAATTTAGGATTCCTTCACAGGATGTGAAGGATGTCAATCCTGGATTCCTTCACAGGAAGTGAAGGATGTCAATTCAGGTTTCCTTTGCAGGAAGTGAAGGATGTCACAATTTAGGATTCCTTCACAGGAAGTGAAGGATATCAATTTAGGATTCCTTCACAGGAAGTGAAGGATATCAATTTAGGATTCCTTCACAGGAAGTATATAGGATGTCAATTCTGGAGTCTTTCACAGGAAAGGGGGGGGGGAAGGATTTATCAATTTAAAGATTTCCTTCAAGGAGTAATATAAAAAAAATGGAATGTCCAATTCGGAGTCCCCCCCCCCTTTTTTCACAGAATGAAGGATGTCAATTCGGATTTCCTTCAGGAGTGAAGTGAAGGATGTCCAGTGTTTGTGTGTATGTGTGTGTGTGTGTGTGTGTGTGTATGAAGAAACTAAGGCGGGCAAGTTCGTTAATGGACTTGATCTCCTCAAGTGACGCCATTAGAATTCACTCAGAAGTACAGAGGAAAGCAGAAAGTGCCACATTCTTAAAGAGAATCGTACGAGAGACGAAGGCGAATGAACTTGCACGTTTTATTTAATTTGAAATGCAACTGAGAGCATTATAGTTATCATTACAAAAGGAACATAAAACTGCGTTATATTAATAATTCACAGCATTATGAATTGGAAGTACGGTCAAATAATAATTCTCACTGTAAGTATAATCTTGAGAGAAACTGCATCTCCAGTGATGAACCCGAGTAAAAGTTTTTTTTATTACAAGCCAAATAATTCTAATCAAATACTAATTCCGAATAGATATTTTGGATAAAATTACGTAACGAATTAATTAATGAATAAAGGACAGTCAAAATCATCAATATGATCAAAAGTTCAGACCACATAATAATCACTTTCCTTTCGACATGAGTGAAATGTGATATCTTGCCCCATGCGAGAGAGAGAGAGAGAGAGAGAGAGAGAGAGAGAGAGAGAGACGAAGCGAACGCACCTTCATAACAAACCCCTAGACCAATGAAACCCTTAGTCGTACTGATGTGGTTCTGGATTAAGGGGGAAGGAGGTTTGAGGGGAGAGGGGGGAGGGAGGGTAAGGGTAGACTTCGCTAATGAACTCAAACGCGCCGGTTAAGGAATCTTGGGCATTAATAACATTCCTTGGGGAGACAATAGACGCAGCTCTTCTGGCCCGGGTCATAACAGGAAGGGATCAGCGTACTGCGGGATTTGGCGAATCTCAAATAAGCGCTTGATTAACGCTGCCGCAGGTTGCGTTCAGTCGGCTCGCGTCGCCGACGGAAAACCACTGCTGCTGCTGTCTTGCTGTCTCGGCGTCTCTCGCCTTGCTGAATTGTTCTGTTGTCAGAGCGTGTCATCTGGATTGATTTGCTATCACAGAATGTCTTACCTGAGCTGTTTCGTTGTCAGCGTGTCTTAAATGATTTGGAGGTTGGCTGTCAGTGTCTTATCTGAATTGTTCTGTTGTCAGAGCGTGTCATCTGGATTGATTTGCTATCACAGAATGTCTTACCTGAGCTGTTTCGTTGTCAGCGTGTCTTAAATGATTTGGTTGGCTGTCAGTGTCTTATCTGAATTGTTCCTTTGGCAATGTGTTATCTCTGTTTTGCTTTATGTCTGGGTGTCATATATCTGAACTGCTTTGCAGTCAGGGTGTATTACCCGCATTGTTTTGCAGCCAAATTGTCTTAAATTACCGGGAATATTTTGCTGCCAGTGTCTTACCTTATCAGCATTGTCTTGCTTTTAGCGTGTCTTATCTGCATTGCTTTGTTGTCCACAATATCTTCTCTGAATTGTTTTGCCCTCAGGGAATCTCATCTAAATTGATTTGAAGTTATTGTCTTATCTGAATTATTTTTCTGGCAGAGTGCCTTATCTTAATTGTCTTGCTGTCAGCGTGTGTTACCCGCATTTTCCTTTTGCTGTCAAGTGTGGTCTTAACTCAGTTGGTTTGCTGTTAATGTGCTTTATCTGAATTGCCTTGCTATCACAGTGTCTTTTTTTAATTTTGTTGCTGTTATAGTGAGTTATCTGAATTGTTTTAATTCAGGGTGTTTTATCTGCATTGTTTTGGTATCAGTGTGTCTTCTCTGAGCTGTTTTATTTCAGGATGTCTTATCTGGATTGCTACCAGTGTCTAACTGAAATGTTTTGCTGTCAGAGTACTCTCTTTAATTTTTTTGCTGTCAGAGTACCTTTTCTGAATTGTTTTCCTGTTAAGAGTATCTTATCTAAGCCTAGAACATCGTCTCTGGATAATTTTGGGGCAGCCTATAATGCAATACTGACAAAATGGTCTGCGCCAGTTGGAGTACATAATAATAAGTTGTTCTGCTTATGTTATTATTCTTCAACAGCTTTTGTCTTCCTAGGCATCCTCAACATAACTGATTTCAAATGGAAGAATTTCTTCTTTTAATAATCATAAGAAAACGGGAAACAATAGAAAATGGAAAACATGATCATCCAAGATGCGACGAAATATTTTCAAGTGCGCCAGATCACAGTGAAAGTGAAACCCTTCCCGGAATAAAATATCCACAATTTAGACAAAACTAGAGGTATAGTATTTTAATAGTGGAAAAGAAAACGTGGACCAACAAAAAATGGGTACTTTTCAAGTACCAGATCACATTAAAACCTTCCCTAAACAAAATCTAACCAGTTTTGACAGAAAAAAAAAAATAAAACAGGTCATTCACGCAAACCGCAAATGAAGGAAAGCTCCACACCGTTACAATGAATTGCGAGAGAGAGAGAGAGAGAGAGAGAGAGAGAGAGAGAGAGAGAGAGAGAAATTCCGCCCCCCATGATACATTACGTTTAATTAGAGAAATTGCAGCACCTGGCAATGTTCATTGTCTAACCTCTGAATGAAACGTATTTAGTCCCGGTACAACCCGGTCTCTTGTTGAACCGCCTGCGGATATATTATATCACTTTCTAGATTTAATAAACACTTGTTATGGCCTTGTTTCTTGTTACGGTGTAGGGCGTTGTCGCGTGTATGTGTTTGTGCACTAATTTTTCAGTTGTGGTGGATTCTAGGTACATATGACATTTATACTACGAGCTTTCTTTGTAAATTTATTTTCATAATTCTTCAGTATGCTAAGTAAAGGACAAGAAATCCAAAGGCCTTGCAGAACTCCATTGTTCCTCTTCCCCTCGTGTTCTCTATGTATATGTATGTATGCATGTATACTGAGAAAACATTCTGATATCACATTTTTTTTATGTACATACTATGTCACCTTCCGGACTACCTATCGGTATCATAATCTCTTAACCGTGCAACTAGCCTTTAAATTTAGCGTTATACGAGACATTATACATGTATAGTCCTAATATGATACAAGTATAAATTACATGCACGTTGTCATATGTATATGTATTAACGTAAGTATATATGTAGCTAGATCGTATGGATGAAAGGTATGGGAAATATGCTCGAGTATGGTCTTATGAAATATGTTCGTAAAGCTTGCTGAATCTATATATATATATATATATATATATATGTGTGTGTGTGTGTGTGTGTGTGTGTGTGTGTGTGCTAGTATATAATATAAATACACATATCATAAAGTGCTATGAAAAGTGAAGAGAAAGTACAAAAGCTGGTAAAAGAATCTGAAAGCTTTTGCAACTGGAGAAAGATATTTACTTTACAAAAAAAAAAAAAAACGTAATCCGTTGCTTGAATGAAATCCGAGATAACCACGAATGTAGGAACAAGGCGTGATCTGACCTCCAGCTTACTTAGAGCGTGTGCTTAAATCTATGGTCAAATAGCACGTGTTGTTTCACCAACGAAAATTAAAATAAATACGCTAAATTTTATCAAAAATAATTGTTCTGTACTGCTTGACACGCACATTATTTATTTTGTTAACATTTTCATACTAATAAATCATAAACATCCTATCCTAAAATTCCTTTTACAGACCTTTTTTTAAGCTCCTCCATAAGGCTTTCCTAAACCCCAACCCCCAACGAGAATAATAACAGCAAAAACAACAACAAAGTAGTTTGCAGGCTTACTCCCCGAGCAAGCAAAAACTCAATGCGATGACAGACTTGTGGTAACGTGCACTAATAGTATAAGTGGACAAAGGACTGAGAAAATTAATGTATGATTTTAACATGAAGGGAGGAATGTCTATTCGATACAGGCAAAGGTCTTGGCGATATGCGCTGCATATTTGAAAAGTGCCCTATGGCTTTGAAAGGCTACCTCTTTGGAAAAATGAAATATGGCTGGCTGTCTCCTGGAAGTGAAATGGAAAAAAGAGAGACTACCATTTTATGTAAATAAAAAAGTAGCGATAAACTTTTAAATAATCAAACAAAGAATGTCTATCTTTTATAAAAAAAAAAAAAAAAAAAAAAAAACAAAAAAAAAAAAAAAAAAAAAAAAAAAAAAAAAAGAAGACTGGATATCTCAAAGGAAAACAATTGTGGGTTATCTCTTTCAAAAATGAAAGCGATAGCCGATGAAAGACTAGATACTTCTATAAAAAGAAAGGCTACCTATCTCTATAAGACTGGCTTTCTGTTTCGAAAATAAAGGTCAGATATCTCTTTCCAAAAGAAAAGCTACCTATCTCTAAAACGAGACTGGCTGTCTCTGTAAAATAGAAAAGGGTTAGCTATCTCTGAAACAAGAATGGCTATCTCTGTAAAAAAAAAAAAAAAAAAAAAAAAGTTAGCCATTTCTAAAACATTAATATCTATCTCTGAGAACAACCTTACTATCTCTTTAAAAAGAAGACCAGCTATCTGTAAAACAACATTGGCTATCTCTGTAAAAAAAAAAAAAAAAAAAAAAAAAAAAAGCTAGCTATCACTAAAACAACACTAGCTATCTCTGTAAAAAAAAGAAAGCTAGCTATCTCTAAGAACAAACTTACTATCTCTTCAGAAAAAAAGGGGGAGGGACTAACTAGCTCTAAAAAACTTACTATCTCTTTCAAAAAGAAAGACTAGCTATCACAAAATATTTTAAGAAATAAACAAAAAACCGGTTACTTCTTAAAGAAAGGAAACCAGATTGTCTCATATCTTGTAAAAAAAAAAAAAAAGAAGTTAACTCTTAAAAAAGGGGGAAAACTGACTCTCATTTCTTGTAAAAAAAAAAGAAGAAGAAGTTAACTCTTAAAAAAGGGGGAAAGTAGACGGTCTCATTTCTTATAAAAAAAAATAAAAAATAAAAATTACCTCTTAAAGAAAGGAAAACAGACTCTCTCATTTCTTGTGAAAAAGAAAACAGGTTACCTCTTTAAAAATAGTAAAACAGACTCTCATTTCTTGTAAAAAAAAAAAAAAAAAAAAAAAAAAAAAACAGGTTACCTCTTACAAGATAAAGGAAAACAGACTGTCTGTCTATCTCATTTCTCGTAAAGAATAAACTGGCTACCTCTAATAGACAAGTCCTTGAAAGGACGGACAGGTGGGAGGAGGAACCACGTAGGGGAAGCCAACTGTCTCCCAAGATTAGAGGGGAGTGGGGAGACTCACCTGGCAGGCTGAGTCGCCCACTAATAATTTCTTCCATGATTGATGGCTGCTAGGCGGGGTCAGGGGTGAGGGTTGGGGTGGTCGGGGAAGATCGGGAAAAAGAATTCCACCTAATGATAAGATTCGGTTTATTCAGAGTCATCGGACGCAAAGACAAGACAAGGACGAGCTGATATTGGTCATCACTCTCTCTCTCTCTCTCTCTCTCTCTCTCTCTCTCTCTCTCTCTCTCTCTCTCTCTCTCTCTCCAGAATTACACTGGTTCTACTTGGTTATTCTCTCTCTGCCTCTATTTTACGCTGGTCCTTTATGATCTCTCTGTCTCTCTATTTTACCCTGGTCCCCCCCTCTCTCTCTCTCTCTCTCTCTCTCTCTCTCTCTCTCTCTCTCTCTCTCCATTAATAGGATACACTGGTCTTTTGTGGTGGTCAGTGTGTTTGCACGCTCTCTCTCTTCTTTCTCATATAATTAGATTACGCTGGTCCTTTGTGCTCTCTCTCTCTCTTTCCATAACTTTTGTAGTGGTCAGTGTGCTCTCTCTCTCTCTCTCTCTCTCTCTCTCTCTCTCTCTCTCTCTCTCTCTCTTTTTATATTTAGTTCTGTCCGGCAATTTTGTTTATCACTCTTCATAGTTAGGTTACTCTGGTCTCTCTCTCTCTCTCTCTCTCTCTCTCTCTCTCTCTCTGTCTTCATTTTCACAACTACAGTCTCTCTCTCTCTCTCTCTCTCTCTCTCTCTCTCTCTCTCTCTCTCTCTGTCTTCATTTTCACAACTAAATTCTCTCTCTCTCTCTCTCTCTCTCTCTCTCTCTCTCTCTCTCTCTCTTCATTTTCACAACTACATTCTCTCTTTATCTCTCTCTCTCTAATAGTAGTGCAGAAGATAAGAGGCAATTCGAAAAGCTATTAGATATGCTACTAGAATACAACATTCAACAAATAAATCACCTGCCAACAAGAAAGGAAAATACTTTAGACCTAGTATTTGTGAACGAGATAAATTATGTTAAAGAAATAATAGTTTATAATGCGAGTATTTCAAACCATAATGTCATAGAATTAACAGTCCATTCCAAAGCAAGTGAAAACAGAGATAAGCAAGAAATGAAAAAGTGGGAAGGATATGGAAAATACAACCTCTACAGTAAAAATATAAAATGGTCAGAAATAAATGAAGAATTAAACAAAGATTGGGATAATATTTTCGTAAGTGATGACATAAGGCTAAATACGGAGATATTATATAAAATATTAGAGAAAATAGTGGATAAATATATACCGAAGAAGAAAAGTAATCTTCAGTCATGCATACCAAGAGACAGAAGGATCTTGTTCCAGAAAATCAGAAAGTGGAAAAACGGTCTTGCAAAAGAAAAAAATGCATGGAAAGTTATAAAACTAAAAAGTAAGATAGAAAATGCAGAACAAAAGATTATACAATCAAAAGAAAATGAAAAACGGGACTTGGAAGAAAAAACCCTAATAAATATCAAGCAAAACCCCAAACTATTATACTCATACGCGAAAAAGATGAATAAGAGAGGAATAGAAATAGGCCCTCTAAGAATTGAAGGGAGATTAACGAATGAAAAAAAGGAAATTTGCAACATATTGGCAGAACGATATAAGAGAGAATTCACCCCTAGAATAGATAATGAAGATAATGATATAGAAGTAAGGGACGAAAATAGTGAATATTTAGCTGACATAGATATTAATGAAGCTGATATTGTGCAGGCTATTAATGAAATTAAAAATGGAGCTGCAGCAGGGTCTGATGGAGTTCCTGCTATTTTGTTAAAGAAAGTAGTTCATTCGATCGCAAAGCCACTGCCAATATTATTAAGATACAGGCAAGATTTATGATGAGCACAAATTAGCATATATTACCTCTACTTTCAAAAGTGGATCAAGACTAGAGGCAAGTAATTATAGGCCTGTGAGTCTAACATCACATATTATGAAAGTGTATGAAAGGGTAATGAAGAAAAATATTATGAAACATTTAATAACAAATAATTTGTTTAATATAGGACAACATGGTTTCGTACCCAGAAAAAGTACACAAACCCAACTGTTAGTCCACCGTGAGAACATATTCAAAAATATGAAAAGCGGAAATGAAACAGATGTGGTTTATCTAGACTTTGCAAAAGCTTTGACAAGGTAGACCATAATATATAGCGAAGAAAATTAGAAACCCAATATCGTGGATAAAGTAGGAAGATGGTTAAATTAAAAGAATTTTTACACAACAGAAAACAGATAGTTATTGCAAACGATGAGAAATCGGATGAAGCCAAGGTAATATCCGGTGTGCCACAAGGTACGGTGTTAGCTGCATTACTGTTTGTTATTATGATTGAAGACATAGACAGTAATGTTAAGGATTCGGTAGTGAGTAGTTTCGCCGATGACACAAGAATAAGTAGAGAAATTACTTGTGATGAAGATAGGAACGCGCTACAAAGAGACCTTAACAAAGTATATGATTGGGCAGAGGTAAATAGGATGGTATTCAACTCTGATAAATTTGAATCAATAAATTATGGAGACAGAGAAGGAAAGCTATATGCATATAGGGGACCTAATAATGAGACAATCACAAATAAGGAAGCAGTTAAAGACCTTGGTGTGATGATGAATAGGAACATGTTATGCAATGATCAAATAGCAATTCTGTTGGCAAAATGTAAAGTCAAAAAATTGGGAATGTTGTTACGGCACTTCAAAACAAGAAAAGCTGAACACATGATTATGCTTTATAAAACATATGTTCGTAGTCCACTTGAATATTGCAATATGATATGGTACCCACACTATCAAAAGGATATTGCCACAAATAGAGAGTAGTACAAAGGTCCTTTACCAGCTAGAATAGAAGAAGTTAAGGACCTTGACTACTGGGAAAGACTACAATCCTTAAAATTATATAGTCTAGAAGAGAACGCTACATGATAATTCAGGCATGGAAACAGATAGAAGGAATAACAGAAAATATCATGGAACTAAAAATATCAGAAAGAGCAAGCAGAGGTAGATTAATAGTGCCCAAAACAATACCAGGAAAAATAAGGAAAGCACACAGGACATTAATCCACTACGCACCAGCATCGATAATGCAGCGTCTATTCAATGCGTTGCCAGCTCATCTGAGGAATATATCAGGAGTGAGCGTAGATGTGTTTAAGAATAAGCTCGACAAATATCTAAACTGCATCCCAGACCATCCAAGATTGGAAGATGCAAAATATACCGGAAGATGTACTAGCAAACTCTCTGGTAGACTACATTAGAGGTGCCTCACACTGAGGGGACCTGGGGCAACCCGAACGAACTGTAAGGTCTGTAAGGTAAGGTTAAGGTAAGGTCCGGGTCTCTCTCCCTCTCTCTCTCTCTCTCTCTCTCTCTCTCTCTCTCTCTCTCTCTCTCTTTATTTTCACAACTAAATTCTCTCTTTCTCTCTTCCCTCTCTCTCCATTTTCCCAGCTAACCATTTCTTTATTGTAATAATCCTATCTCTCTCTCTCTCTCTCTCTCTCTCTCTCTCTCTCTCTCTCTCTCTCTCTCTTCATTTTCACAACTACATTCTCTCTCTCTCTCCAATTTCCCAGCTACACCAGTTCTTTATGGTAATAATCCTATCTCTATCTATCTCTCTCTATCTGAGGGGCACCTCTCGTTTGCCCTGCTTTCCAAGTGACGTCACCTCCTCTTTCATTTGCCCGTCAGCGGGACACGCGAGTGACATATTGATGACGTCACGAAACCGAGGATTTCTCCTCATTACAGAAAATGCGACGATTTTTCGGGACTCACTTTAAACCTCCCGAAAGATTCGTCGTTTCTCGTTTCCTTTCGTGGGGACAGAAGGAGGATGAATTTAGATATTGTTGTCGTTTGAGATTAAGCTGGTCATATGCCAGCACGGACTCTCGCTCCTAGAGCAGCCCGTAGATCTAGATTTTATTTTATAATTAATTCGTGGGGAGGTTTAGATGGGAGTCTGGGTGCTCAGAGTTAGTGATGAAATCAGCGATGGTTGTATATGCGTTGATTATATATATATATATATATTATATATATATATATTTAATATATAGATATATATATAATAAGATACATATATATAGAATATATTATTTGGTATTGAAAAATGTTCCTCTCTCTCTCTCTCTCTCTCTCTCTCTCTC
>NC_061087.1:108201925-108204425 GCF_015104395.2 Macrobrachium nipponense | reverse complement strand
TGTGTTCGCCATGACATCTCCCGGGGACTTGCCGGAAGTGTGCAATTTGCGAAAGCATATTCCCTTTTTGAAAGTGGGTTCCATTAAGCTAATACCCAAAAAATACTTCTGTGTTTCATTTGTTATGATGGTATTCCCGATTACAAGATTCTTACTTTAAAAATGGTTTTATTCGTATTGGAATTCTCCGCGATTCAAAGACCTTTGAGATATTTGAGACACAATGGTGAAAAACTGCAACAAATTTAAATAAATAAAAATCTGATAAAAATCAATGGTAAAAATTGCAGCAAATTTAAATTGATAAAAATCTGAATAATTTATTTATCAAAGACCCTTTTTTTATCCTGCATGTTTCAACGTGACTGTTAAGTACGTATTATTATTATTATTATTATTATTATTATTATTATTATTATTATTATTATTATTATATTATATTATATTAAGAATATCCAGTTATATACTTAAATATATTCTAGTATATAACCGTGGATTTTTAACAATTTTGGTTTCTTGCACGAGACTGTGAATTTCTTAACAATATTTATTATTATTATTATTATTATTATTATTATTATTATTATTATTATTATTATTATTATTATTATTATTATTACAAAAACGGCATATATTCCTACGGGCAAAGACCAATCGGTGATTCCTTTACCAAAAATGCTACCTTATAATCTTGTCCAAAATAAAACAAAGCGAGAGCAAACAAATAAAAGAGCACAATGCACACGAACATAAACAAACAAAACATCAAAATCATAACAATAACAATAAACAAAAACACCGACTGAAACAGGCCATGAAAAATAATTGACAGCCAAAGATTCAAAGACCTAAGTAAGGTTCTTTTGCGCAGCCAGAGTTTTCTTGGAACT
This sequence comes from Macrobrachium nipponense, assembly GCF_015104395.2. NCBI lineage: Eukaryota > Metazoa > Arthropoda > Malacostraca > Decapoda > Palaemonidae > Macrobrachium > Macrobrachium nipponense. The sequence goes on along the minus strand of NC_061087.1, from coordinate 108,203,535 downwards.
GGGGATCCTGTTTCAACAAAGGGGCAGGGGGGAGTAGGGGCAGGTGATGCTGGGGAGGGGAGGGGGGATTGGGGAATTTGTTATCATGGGGGTTATTTGCTATTGAGGGCTAGGTTCATTTGCTATCATGGGAGAGAGGTTATCTACTATCAAGGGGGAGGGGGTAACTTGCTATCATGGGGAGGGGTAATTTGCTATCATGGAGAGGGGTGGGTTTGCTATCATGGGGATGGGGAAGGGGGGTGGGAGGGGGTAATTTGGTATCAAGAGGGAAGGGGTTATTTCTATCATGATGGAGGAGGTCTTTTGTTATCATGGGAGGGGTGTTTGCTATCATGGGGAGGGGTAATTTTCTATTCATGGGGAGGTGGGGGTAATTTACTATCATGGGGAGGGGGTAATTGTTATCATGAAGAAGGGGGTTATTTGCTATCATTGGGAGGGGATTATTTGCTATAAGGAAGGGGATTATTTGTAGCATGGAGAGGGGTTATTTATTATGATTGAGAGGAGGTTATTTACATCATGGGGGAAGGGGAATCTTGCTATCATGGGAAGGGGGGCAATCTGCTATCACGGGGGAGGTAGCCAATCTGCCATTATGGAGGGGGGGGTTACTTACTATCATGGGGAGGGGAATTATCTGGGTTAATTGCTATTATAGGGGAAGGGGGAGTTATTTCCTATCAAAGGATGGGGCTATTCTCTAACCTAGGGGTGAGGTTGCTATCGTGAGGGTGGGGGAGGGGGGTGGGGGGAGAAGTGCTTCGGGTTCATGCCGAATATTTTCAGCTAATCAAAGTTTGTTTTATTTAACTAATACATTTACTTATCAAATTATTATTTACTTTATTTATTTACGTTTGTGGTTAGTAATGACTGATGCTTCTGACGACAAATGCGCAATGAAGTAGGAGGAACAAAAAGAAATTGTAAGGATGGAGAAGAGATAAAGATATATAAAAATGCAAAGACAATATCAACCTGAAGAGCCAATCAAGAGATTGCAAACATCCGCCAAGGCAACTTCAATTTAATCAAAAATATCTAGAAAAAAGAGAGAAAAAAGTAGTGTAATGCTGCATATACTTGTGTTCATGGAATCTAATTTGGTTCACGCTTTCAATAACCTTCAGCGTAGTAATAATAATAATAATAATAATAATAATAATAATAATAATAATAATAATAATAATAATAATAATAATAATAATAATAATAATAAGAATAATAATAATAATAATTATTATAATAATAATAATAATAGAGACTACACAACCATGTCTGAGAACAACTTCCCCAGCTCACCAGTCACCCTCACACTTTTATTTTAACACTGCTAATATATATAAACTTATATATATATATATATATATATATATATATATATATATATATATATATATATATATATATATATATATATATATATATATATATATATATATATATATATATATATATATATCGCCTACAATTATTAACATCATTCAGAGAGCTGCTGCCTTTATAGCATAACCCAAAAAGGAAACAGCACAAAGAACTTTATGATGGCCATATTTAATGATAGATTATACTGAAAAATTAAAACAAAAATACAAAATTATATA
>NC_061087.1:108184425-108196925 GCF_015104395.2 Macrobrachium nipponense | reverse complement strand
CAGAAGAGGAAAATAAAACAGCCAATCAATCACCAACCAATCAGCCTCAATTAGGTACAAACGTAAATTCACGGATACGAATTATTGCTTCTGAAACCGTGGACCGCCGATTTAAGGAAGAAACCGCCAAAATCATAATAAAAAAAAATTATTTAGGATTGTCTATTGTCGACTAAATTGTACGTGTGTGCATTTGGGGGTTGTAATGGACGAGGAAGGCCGTTTGATTTGGAGGGAATATATGTATATATATATATATATATTTTTTTTCAGGCGGATCCATTAACATTATAATGGCATACTTTTGGGTTTACTTAATTGCACCTCATTTATATATATATATATATATATATATATATATATATATATAATATATATATATATATATATATATATATATATACATATATATACATATACATATACATATACATATACATATACTATACATATACATATACATATACATATACATATCCATATACATATATATATATATATAATATATATATATGTGTGTGTGTATATATATTATATATATATGTATATATATATATATATATATTTATATATATATATATATATATATATATATATATATATATATAGGTGATATTATATATATATATAGTATAGTATATATATATATATATATATGTATATATATGTATATATATAGGATATATATATTATATATATAATATATATATATATATATATATCTATAATATATATATACCCTATATATCATATATATATATATATAATATATATAATTTGTCTATACGCAAAGAAATGCAAATATATATACTCAAACTTAAAGCCACGGCAATGTGGTTGAGTAAATCGCCTTGAAAATATATATAGATATATATATATATATATATTATATAGATATAGATATAGATAGATATAGATATAGTATAGATATAGATATAGATATAGATATAGATATAGATATATATATATATATCTAGATATATATATATATCTATATATATATCGATATATATATGTATATATATATATATATATATATATATATATATATATATATATATATATATATATATATGTAATAAATACATTATTTGAAACAGATAATTACATATCTGTAAATAGAATCCATGACCTGAGGGGTCATTGGTGGATTAGGAGCGTCCTACGTGACTATCACAAATCTAGATCACGCTGTGCAATGCCTGCAGTAGCCTGGTTTACGTTTGTTAGAAAACATCATCGATTCATGAATTTGTTAACTTTTCATAACACCTTCCATGGGAAGCGGTTGACCTGTTAACCTGCGCCGGAAACTTGTAACTTCCGAGCCGGCGGACTACTTATGTCTTTTTATGTGAATCGCTGAGATAGCTAGTGTTTCGCTATCGACACGATGCTTTGAGAATTCAGTTCATTTCAAGTTATCAAACGGAACGGTCTCCTGACCGAACTATCTCTCTTGTAATGGAGTTGAGAAATAAAGTTGTTTTACAGTTATCAACTTCTCCGTTTGAATCATCTCCCTTATTCTAAGAAGAATCAGTTTACTAAGATACAACGTAGGAGACAAGAAAAGAAGAACCAGTAATGCTTACGAACTACAGTCGTAAGAAAAGATATATATAGATATATATATATATATATATATATATATATATATATATATATATATATATAGATATATAGATATAGAATATAGATATATAGATATATATAGATAGATATATATAGATATAATATATATATCTATATATATTTATATATATATATATATATATATATATATATAATATATATATAATATATATCTATTTTATATTATAATATAATATAATATATATATAGATATAATATATATAATAATATATTATATATATATCTAATATTATATCTATATATCTATATATATCTATATCTATATTAGATATTATATATTATATATATATAATATATATATAAGATATATTATATCTTATAGATTATATATAGATATATATATTATATATATATAATAATAAATATATTAATATATATATATATTATTAATTAATATCTAATATAACATATTATATTAGATAATAGGATATAGAATATATTATTATATATATATATAATATATAAGAATTATAGATATAGATCTATTATATTATATATATATAATATAGTATAGATATATATCTTATATATATTATATATAGATATATATCTAATATATCTAATATATATAGATATATATTCTATATTCTTATTATATATTAGATAATATATATATAATATATATATAGAATATTATATCTATATATATATATATGATATATAATTATATAATTATATTTATATATATATTATATAATAAAATATCTATATATATAGATATAAGAATATAGAATATAATCTATATATTATATATATTATATATATATATAAGATAATATGATATATATCTATATATAAATATAATATATATATATATATATATATTCTATATATATATATAATATAGATATATATTATATTATAATATATATAGATATATAATCTATATCTATATATATAATAATATAATATATATTATATAATATATAGATATATATCAATATAATATATATAGATATATATATATATATATATTATATATATATATATATATATATATATATATATATCATATATATAGATATATATATTATATATATATATATATATATATATACTATATTTATTATAATATTATATATATCTATATATCTATATATCTATATCTATATAGATTAATATATATATATATATATATATATATATAATATATATCTATATTAGATATAATAGATATATATATATATATATCTATATATAGATATATATATATATATATATATAGATATTATATATTCTATATACATTATAGATATAGAATAGATATATATATCTATATACATATTATATAGATTATAGATATAGATTATCTATATATATATTATATATTAATATAGATATATATCTATATATATATATATATATAGATATATATCTATAATATTATACTATATAATATATATCTAATCTAATAGTATAATAGATATATATCTATTCTATAATAATATAAGATATATATATATTCTATATATATATTAATATATTTAGATTCGATAATATATAATTATATATAGGATATATATTATAATATATATTATATAATATATATATATATCTATAGATTAGATATGTATATAATATATAGTTTCAATTTATATAATAATATATATAATATATTATATATATTATAGCGATATATGATATATATAATATCTATTCTATATATATAGAGTATATATTTATATATATATAGCATATATATGATCTATATAGAGATATATTTATATTTATATATATATAGATATATATATATATATATATAGATATATATATATATATATATATATATATATATATATGATATAAGATATATATTCCATCACGTATAGATATAGAATTAGATATAGATATATATATATATATATATATAATATATTATATATATATATATAATATACTATAATATAATTTTACCCTTTATATATATATATATATAGAATATATATATATATATATACATTTATATTTATTTATAATTTATATAAATATATATATATATATATACAACCCATATGTATGTATATTACATGTATTATATGTATATAAAAATATATAATATATTTATATATTATATATATATATATATATATATTAATATAAAATAATATATTATATATCCACAACTGCTTTCCCTGGCCATTATTACAACCCCCAAAATCACGCACGTACGATTTTAGTCGACAACAGACAATCCTGAACATTTTTTATTATGACTTTTGCTTAAATTTGTGTCCGTGAATATGCATACTTTCGTTCCTTATTGTGGCTGATTGGTTGCTGAGTGATTGGTTGTTCAATTTCGCTGCCCTGGCGCTACGAGAATCAAGGTTATTTGTATGTAGAAAAATCGGTTCATTGATTACTCGCTACTGTGAAGTCACAGTTAATTTCGAAGTAGCGTCTAATCCCTGTTGTTACTAAATTTGAGTCTCTATTGTACTTGGGAATAGTCGGTATTGGAATAGTCGGTATTGTATATAGACGAAATTGGAATAGTCGGTATTGTGTATAGTTGGAATTGGAATAGTCAGTATTGTGTATAGTAGGAATTGGAGTAGTTGGTATTGTGAATAGTTGGAATTGGAATAGTCGGTATTGTGTATAGTCAGAATTGGAATAGTCGGTATTGTGTATAGTTGGAATTGGAATAGTCAGAATTGGAATAGTCGGTATTGTGTATAGTCGGAATTGGTATAGTCGGTATTGTGCATAGTCGGAACTGGAATAGTCGGAATTGGAATTGTCGGTATTACCAATAGTCGGAATTGGAATAGTCGGTATTGTGACGTCGGAATTGGAATAGTTGGTATTGCGAATAGTCGGAATTGGAAGTCGGTATTGAGAATAGTCGGAATTGGAAGTCGGTATTGCAAATAGTCGGAATTGAAATAATCGGATTTGTTAAGTCGGAATTGGAATAGTTGGTATTGTGAACAGTCAGAATTCAGAATTGGAATAGTCAGAATTGGAATAGTTGGTATAGTGAATAGTCGTAATTGGAATAGTTGGAATTGTTAAGTAAGAATTGGAATAGTCGAAATTGTTTTAATCGAATTGGAGCATATTGGTATAGTGAATAGTCGTAATTGGAATAGTTGGAATTGTTAAGTAAGAATTGGAATAGTCGAAATTGTTAAGTCGGAATTGGAATAGTTGGTATAGTGAATAGTCGGAATTTGAATAGTCAGAATTGGAATAGTCGGAATTGGAATAGTTGGTATAGTGAATAGTCGGAATTAGGAAATAGTTCGGAATTAGTTAGTCGGAATTTGGAATAGTTCGGTAATGTTTAATGGCGAATGAATGTTGGTCGGAATTGTTAAGCTCAGGAACTTGGAAATAGTTGGTATTGTGGAATAAGGCGGAATTGTTTGAGTCGGAATCTGAAAATAAGTTTGTAATGGTTCGGAATTATTTCAAAATGAATCAGTTTGGAATTGGAATAGTTGGTATTGTGAATATTCAAAATTGGAATAGTTGGAATTGGAATAGTTGGTATTGTGAATAGTCGGAATTGGAATAGTCAGAATTGTTAAGTCAGAATTGGAAGTTGGTATTGTGAAGTCGGAATTGGAATAGTCAGAATTGGAATAGTTGGAATTGTTAGTCGGAATTGGAATAGTTGGTATTGTGAATAGTCGGAATTGGAATAGTTGGTATTGTGAATAGTCGGAATTGGAATAGTTGGTATTGTGAATAGTCGGAATTGGAATAGTGGAATTGAATAGTCAGGTTGATGAATAGTTGGAATTGGAATAGTGTATTCTGGATGTTTGGGAACTGGAATAGTGGTATTGTGAATAGTCGGCAATTGGAGAATAAGTTTCGCGGGAAATTGTGAAAGTCGGAATGGAATAGTGGGTATGTGGAATAAAGCTCGAATTTGGATTAATAGTCGGGAAATTTGTAAGTCGGAATTGGAATAGTTGGTATTGTGAATAGTCAGAATTGGAATAGCTGGTATTGTAAACAGTCGGAATTGGAATAGTTGGTATTGTGAATAGTCGGAATTGGAATAGTCGGAATTGGAATAATCAGTATTATGAATAGTCAGAATTGGAATAGTCGGTATTGTGAATAGTTGGAATTGAAATAGTCAGTATTGTGAATAGTTGGAACTGGAATAGTCGGAACTCGAATAGTCGGAATTGGAATAGTCGGTATTGTGTATAGTTGGAATTGGATTAGTTGTTATTGTGAATAGCTGGAGTTGGAATAGTCGGAATTGGAATAGCCAGTATTGGAATAGTCGGAATTGGAATAGTCGGTATTGTGAGAACCATCACTTTGAAATAATGTTGCCACTGAATCAAGTCTAAAATTTATACCAATATAAAATATATTATGTATATATACATGTATGAATATATGTATATATAGTATGTGTATATACATGAATTAATATATATGTAAATATAGTGTATATATGTGTATATGTAGTGTGTATGTATGTATGTATGTATATATATATATATATATATATATATATATATGATGTATGTATGTAGTATGTATGTATGTAAGTAATGTGTGTTATACATAAAAAATAAATCAGGATAAAAACTACCCCATCACCTCCCATTTCGTCGGACGGGATGTCCATCTAAAAAAAAAAAATCACCTGGATCAAAAATAATTCCTTTACCTGGACAAAACAAAACAAAAAATAAATAAAAATAATAATAATATATTCAACATAAAGCGCCTATACCGATCCTCAAAGCGACAGTTGTGTTCGAAACCGTCTGATTAATAACATTGCGTCAAGAAGTTCGAAAAGATTGGGCCTAAATATTTGACATTCGTGGCCGGCGAGTCTTTGATCAATGAAAGCGGTGGGGAATTCGGTGTACTACAGGTGCAGATGGTGATGGAAATAGTGAATGTACACATTAGAAAGACCTACGAAAGGGCGACAGAGAATAATAATAATAATAATAATAATAATAATAATAATAATAATAATAATAATAATAATAATAATAATAATAATAATATGTATTTAGTTCAACATTCTGCAAATTTTTAAAAAACACTTGAAATACTCTCTATATTACGTAACCTTATATCAAAAGTAACTTAGATACATTAACATATTTAAAGCAGCGAAAGTACTACAGAGAATGTGTTTAACCATTAATCTAGGGGTTTCCTAGATAAATATAAAATAAATAAATCTAATCAAAGAGCCAAATGACATCAAGAAGATTGATAGTAGTATTACAAGAAGCATAAATCTAGAAGTAAAAAAAAAATAGATATTTATTTTTTTAATTTATAGGTAGGTCAGCCTATCAAGAAAAACAACAAGTTAGCTGATCTTGATAGGAGAGTTTTATTAAGTAACTTGACCCGGACAAATATATATATACATACATACATACATACATACATATATATATATATATATATATATATATATATATATATATATATATATATATATATATGGTGTGTGTGTGTGTGTGTGTGTGTGTGTCATAAAAAAATACAAAAGTGAAGCATAAACCTTAATAAACGTTGTACGCTTACGGTTACGAGGTCACAACAAAGCCTTATATATATATGATTGGAAAATTTACTTTTAATACTGGTTTCCCCTATTACGAAATTCACAGTCAACTTCGAGTAGTTATTTAGTTATTCATGACTGCAGATGATGATGATTATGATGATGATAATGATGTGATAATGACGATTACAATGACTGAGGCGATACAGCTAATCTCGAGTTTTTAGATCATTACAATGAATATATTTCAATGATTATATTTTTTTCAGGGGTGATATATTAGTATTTCTTCAAAACTGGTATGGCTCATCAGATGATATGACCTTTGGGCTTTTCAATTACCAGTGAGAAAGATAACATTGATTATTTGATCACTTTTTTAAAAATAAGTAAAATTATTTCATTCAAGTTCACAAAAAACGCCAAAACCTATCTTTTTCAGACTCATCGCCTCCTTGGAAAAAAAAGATACTTAATGCCTTTGAAGACTGAGAAAATAAAAATGTCAAAATACAAGACTTGTCAATAATTGCACGCCCCCCCCCCCGCCCCCCCAAAAAAAAAATGGAAGTAACTGTTTTCCAAATCCAAATTCAGAAATTGTGAAACTTTTAAATAGGACGACAAAGAAGATGGTCTTTGAAAATGGTACAAAATAATAATAATAATAATAATAATAATAATAATAATAATAATAATAATAATAATAATAATCTCGAGAATTTTGGTTTATACATCATTTTGGGGAAACAGGAATCGGGTTAAGTAAAAATACCTAATACAACCCGACAAGAATCATTATCGTAATTATATGCTATATAGTACTTATCGGTGCTAACTTGGCTTGTTTATTATACGTATACACCCATTTCTATATTTTGACTTCGACAAATTATTATTATATATTAATAAACGATTTCTCCGTGCAGTCGTCTAATTTTAGCATACGCTGTTTGGTACTATAGTAGATTCACATCAACCGTGCATCTGATGTCTAGGCCTGTCTCTTACGACGCTCCTGATTGGCTGTTGATAAGCCAATCACATGGCTGGTAAAGACTCTCAGTCTTTCTCGAAAGGGTTCACATAGGCAGGATGTGGTATGTTCCACCTCTCCTGAGGGATACGTCTTTCAAAAGTATCCCTCAGGAGAGGTGTAACATACAGCCTGCCTATGTGAACCCTCTCCTCGAACCATTCCGAAAATGGCTAGTGTTGGAGAGTTTTCGTTTTGGGATAAAGCACTACTATGCGTAACCAGAACGGGTAAAATGTCACATGATTGGTTGTTAAGATTACTTGAAGTCAAATAGTCGTGGAAGGCAATACGAAACTTCATACAAGACAACACAAGTTTCCAATAGCAAAATAAAATAACAAATCAATATAACCAGGTCTTATTAAAACAGGAAACGCTGCACCTAAGTTATGCCAATATGGTTGAACTGTCTTATTAAAACAGGAAACTCGGTACCTATAGTCGATTTTTTTAAACCTGGCAAACTTACACTTAACTTGCACTTAGCTGCTTGTCGCTGATTGGATGAATGTCGTATTGTCCGAATCTCTCAGTTTTGTTATCACACTGTTTCAGAATTGTGATTATACGGCCATAGATTGAGATAAGAGCCAAATTATGAAATGTTATGTAAATACCAGTTGTAATAAACTTAAGTATTAAGAAGTTACATACCAAATTATTATATAATAGTTAACAGTTATGAAACAACACTCTCCGAAGCTGTAGACTTGAAATATGTTTCAAACGCATGAACTTTAATTTTTAAATTTCTAGCTAGATTTTTAGTGCAATCATGCCATTGGTTGTTTGGAAAAAAAAAAACATATTTATTGTTCATTGTTGATGTTGTATAACGCCTAAGAACTAAATACTATCGTAGAAATGTAAGCTTGTCAGTGGGAGGTTCAAATGCGGGTTGTGGTGTTCTTGTCTTCATAAAATAATAAAGATGTTTATATATCATAATGTTCATTTTTTGCATTTCAAAAGTACTGCACACGGAATATCATTAATGTTTTAGGATGTGTATAAAGTTGCTGTTGCTGTCGCCTTAATGATTTCTTTCATTGTCTTGCTAGGGCCCTGTGAAGTGAAATATTGAAAAAACATTCATTATTATATTACGTCACTGACTGGTAAGCCTACTGCCAGCAGCATGCCTGGTGTTTGAAGCACCTTCATCTCTGCTTTGTTCCATATCGATTCTTGTGGCCATGGCTGAAATAGGTGAAATCGACGACAGTGAGCCAACTACTCGATAGCCGATAGTAAGCTGATTGATGATGGCGGTGTGTGCAGACGACAACTCACCGGCTGTTCCTTTCTCAACTCCTCCACCCCAAATGTTTCAGCAAGCATACATTTTCTACGATAGTATTTTGTTCTTAGGCGTTATACAACCTTCAGCAATGTACAATAAATACGTTTTGCTTTGTTCCAAAGCACCAATGGCACGATTGCGCTAAAAATCTAGCTAGAAATTTAAACTTTAAAGCTCATGCGTTTGAAACATATTTCAAGTCTACAGCTTCGGAGAGTGTTGTTTCATAACTGTTAACTATTATATAATAATTTGGTATGTAACTTCTTAATACTTAAGTTTATTACAACTGGTATTTACATAACATTTCATAATTTGGCTCTTATCTCAGTCTATGGCCGTATAATCACAATTCTGAAACAGTGTGATAACAAAACTGAGAGATTCGGACAATACGACATTCATCCAATCAGCGACAAGCAGCTAAGTGCAAGTTAAGTGCAAGTTTGCCAGGTTTAAAAAAATCGACTATAAGTTATACTAACATGGTTTAACTTTCTTATTAAAACAGGAAACGCTGTACCTAAGCTATGCCAGCATGGTTTAATCAAGTTTCGTTTGCAGTCCACTAGCTTTATAATATATAACTTAAACCATCCTCCCAAGCTTAACAAATTACGAACAAGGAAGCAGAACAAGTGAATATTTCATAGGTCTAGTCTTCCTAAGGCGAAAAACATTCCATCTCATCAACATTGAATAACATAATATGGCCACATGATGCATAATTATCCTACAACAAAAATGTGTTCCTAGCAAGGCATGCCCTTCTGATAAAAGAGAAATGATTACAAAAACGTCTACAACTGAGCCATTAGATGCGCTGAAACGACTAACTCAGTACAGGGAAACACTCACTCTCGCCGTCTTCGGCTAACGCCGAGACTTGGAACGAAGGGACTTCCATCTCCTCTCCTAATTAATCCCCCACCCCCTTCCCCAAACGGCCGCAGCCCGTTCAAATGTTCAGATTTGGTAACCCGCTACACGAACGAACACTGGTACACCCACAACGTCAACAGAGTAAAAATTAAGTGCTATGGGAACATTCAACCTCCTTCCGGTATCAGTTTGCTACGGAAATGCCAAGCTCCCCAAAGTGACGACAATTAAAAAAAATAACAGTTGTTATCCCGTCTAGAACAATGGTTCTTAACCTATTTCAGTGTCCGCACCCCTTCACATCTCAGAACATTTTTTCGAACCCTTAACCAATATAAATGGTGCATATACAAGTAGTAACAGTACCATTGCGCTGTCTATCATGTCTTGTACACCAAGTTACCAACCACTACTCTAGAGTTTAGAATCTAGACCAATTGGTTGCCTTCAACGAACAAACGACCTATTAATATATTTCCTGTCTGACCTCTATTTGTTTATAAGATAAGGATGCTTTTTCGTCGTTACGACAACGAACTCGCGTCCTAATTAACGGTGTACAGGATGTCTCAGTGCTTATGGCAACTTAACGACGAGAGGACTTGGTGCGTTTACTGTGAATCAGCTTTCAGATTATATATATATATAAATACTTAACGGATAATTCTAGTTGCACTACTATTATTTTCATTATTATTAGTTTGTACACCTGCGCATTGTAGAGAAACATAACAGTATAATTTTGATAAGTTGCCAATCACGTGACTATAAATTATCAAGTACTTTATATACATTACTTGGATTAATTTCACTGCTTCCTGAATTTTCATGAAACAAGTAAAAAATTGAAGTCATTTTAAGGTTAAAATTATCCTATTTTTGAGGGACCCGTGCTATAAAATGTAAAAGTTACCGGTAAAATAAACTATGATAATCTACACTCAAGAGTAAACTATTTAGATACACGCTCGGTTGTACATAGTAGACCTAACTTCTTGTTAAAAAAAATAATAAAAAATAAAGAAATAAAAAATAATAAAAAATAACATATTTTGAGAAATTTTTCAAATACGTTATACTAACATCAAATGTTAAGATTAACATTTTCTTTCTGAAGGTTTCGTGACGGCTAATCGTAGAGTACTTCACATGTCTCAAAAAATACGTGATCTCGCTTACACATTCTATTATCATCATAAATGAAATAACAATATATCTATTAAAAGTGAAGAAAAAATAAATATGCATTTCTAAAATAGACATTGCCCTTTTTTAAGCAGCATAGGTTTTTGGTATCGATACATGTGAAAATTATAAATATTCAGTCATCATGTTCACAGTAGCGTATATATATCTATGACGTAAATATATATAAATCTCATAAATTATCTGAATAAACTTTCTTTCAAAATTGAAACAAATCAAGTAATCGTTATATGCACGTTTCAGCAGTTCCCACAGAGAGAACAAAATATGTCGTTATGGTATATAAATTAAATAATACGGCAGTTTTACCTTACACGATAAATTTTATCAGCCTACTTAAGATTTCTTATGGGCTAAATCACTGTAGAGAATGAATCTTAAACACGGAAATCATATATAATAAAATAATAATAATAATAATAATAATAATAATAATAATAATAATAATAATACCTTTATTCAAAAATATCACAGTGGGTATTCTTACAATGTGCATTGGATTAAAATAGACATAAAATATAAATAAAATATGTTTGTGTGTACTGTGCACAAGCACAGGTATATAAAAGTAAATATTACATACAATATATATCAAGTATAAAAGGCCAATTAAAACTCTCTGGTTTTAAGCTAAAGACTATATTTCGGTGGACTAACTTCCACACTTATCAAGGAGTGATTCACTACTTTGTGAAGGTGGATGTTAAGTCCACCGAAATAAAGCCTTTAGATTTAAACCAGCGTTTTAATTGGCCCTTTTATACTTGAGACGTATCCTATTTTAAAGGAAGAATTTATTTACAAATGTGTGTGCGTGTGTGTGTGTGTGTATAAACGCTCACTTGTACTGCATGCGTGCGCGTGTACATATAAATACATAGAAACCCCAATGAAAACATTGC
>NC_061087.1:108166925-108171925 GCF_015104395.2 Macrobrachium nipponense | reverse complement strand
GCCAAGAAAGGCCTAAAATGTTTTTAAAACATACAGTTACCAAAAACTAGCAGTTTGAGCTACAAACTATTCAGCAGTAAAATAACAATAAAAACAAGAATAGAGTTGAGCAAATGAAAAATACCAAAATATCTAACGAGGTAATACATCCATTTGAAACAGCATAACATACAGTACATATTAACAAGCCTATACTATATGATAGTATAGGCTTGTTAATATGTACTGTATGTTATGCTGTTTCAAATGGATGTATTACCTCGTTAGATATTTTGGTTAATGGATAACATTATCCAATTTGTACTGACGTTTCATGACATGTAAGATAAAAGGATCTAATTTATACAAACCAGGCGATAAATTAAAATTTTTTTTCCTTGCTGTGAAAAAATGCAAGCTGTCTCTATCAAATTTCTTTCAATAAAACCTGTGCTCTTAAACAAAATCTTTGACCCGAGCCAGTCAATCGGTGCATTACATAAACTACTAATTTATCGCCTGGTTTGTATAAATTAGATCCTTTTATCTTACATGTCATGAAACGTCAGTACAAACTGGATAATGTTATCCATTAACTATCATATAGTATAGGCTTGTTAATATGTACTGTATGTTATGCTGTTTCAAATGGATGTTTACCTCGTTAGATATTTTGGTATTTTCATTTGCTCAACTGCTATTCTTGTTTTTATTGTATTTTACTGCTGAATAGTTTGTTGCTCAAACTGCTAGTTTTCGGTAACTGTATGTTTAAAAACATTTTAGGCCTTTCTTGGCCGCATGCACTGTAAACTTTATCTCTTTCCTTAATAAACGCTCCAAGAAGAGGTCCATTGGAGGACGAAACTGTTGGGCATTTTCTGAATATACCTTTTTCATTTGCTATGTGGAATACAACTGAATTACTATATCTTCGTGCCTAAGAAGATTACCAGTACTTATATATATATATATATATATATATATATATATATATAATATATATATATATATATATATATATATATATATATATACTACTATATGTTTGTAAATATTTTATATATATGTATGCGTGTGTGTGTGTGTGTGCAGAAACTGTACACCTGTAGCATATACAAACATAAAATCCCAATATATAGCTTCAATAACTCACCAACACACCACAAATAAATAACAGACAAAACTTATCCATAAACCAGAGATCACCTAAGAAACAATTTTAAAAAATTCTAAATAAAAAAGATAGAAACTAAATTAAATTAAATGCAATAAACAAATAAAGCATCACAAACTCTTTCTTCGACATCCTGCTGACTACCGTCGCCAAGATACTGGTTTATCTCAATTTCTTTTTTTTTTACTTGACGTCTTAATGGATTTTGAAATACGATGCTGAAGGAATTTTAAGAGACTGGGGAATATATATATATATATATACACGAAGCGTTTTCTCTCTATCCTCAGAGATGATCCATTGGGAACAGGTTCCTGGATAAAAGGTTTCCTGAAAGTCTCGCCTGGAAAAACTTGTATGAAATTTATTAAAAATCAAAATTTATTTTTGTATCTCTCTCATCCTCGTCAGCATGAAATTTACTTTTACAAATTATTTTTTGTCTCTTCATTGTCGTCTAGAATGTTTCTGACCACTGTGTTTTTAAATCTTGTTTTTTTTAATGAGGTCTAAAAATTTTATTTAAGACGTATTAATAAATGCTTTTTTTGTTCATCTATGACAATTAAAATATATTTAACCTCAGAATGTTTTTAATCTTGTGTTTTTAATGAGGTCTAACAATTTTATTTAAAATGTATTAATAAATGTTTTTTTTTCAACCCCAATATGTTTTTAATCTTGTGTTTTTAATGGGGTCTAAATATTATGTTTAAAATGTATTAATAAGTTATATTTTTTGGTTTCATCTACGTCAGGTAAAATGTTTTCAACCTCAGTATGTTTTTAATCTTGTTTTTTAAACTGGGGTTTAAAAATCTTATCTAAAATGTATTAATACACTTTTTTGTCTCATCTACGTCAGCTAAAATGTATTCGACCGCTTTATATTTTCAATCTTTTATCTTAAACAGGAGTATAAAAAAACCTATTTAAAATGTATTTTAAAAAGTTATTTTGGGTGTATCTCTTGTTATCTTTTCAGCTAAAATGTTTTTGACCACTTTATATTCTATATCACTTTAAAAAAGGCGCCTAAAGATGTTTTTAAAATGTATTTAAAAATAATAATTTCGGCGTCTCTGATGTCCTCTTTGCCAGCTAACTGTTTTCAATCACTTTATTTATGTTTCTTGTTTAAACAGGGGTCAATGAGAAAGACAGCCTATTGCTTCTTGGCCTAAGGGAAAAAAAGAAACAGCCTATTGCTCTTGCTAAGCAAGGCTTTGAGCGGAGGGTGGGGGAGGGAGGGGGAGAAGATGGTAGGGAGGTGGGAGGGGTGGGTGGTACTTGGGAGAGGACTGAGGTTTGGTCTGAGTAACCTCCTTTGGCCTCAGGAACAGGAGCAGGAATGGATGGGGTGGGGGAACGATGGGAGAGGAGTTGGGAGGGGGCCGGTTATTAGGGAGGTTGGTACAAGGGAGTGGAAGGGGGGTTTTGTAAGGAGGCAGGAGCCGGGTGGGTATGTTAGGAGAGGAGCTCTTGGGAGGGGTAGTTTTATACTGGGGAGAGGAAGAGGTTGGGGGGATGGGTTGTCTTCAAGAGAGGAGCTAGGTGGGGAGGATGGGGTTCCTGAGAGAGGAAACAGGGAGGGGAAGAGGTAGTTAGTTATGGGGAGGGGAATGTGGGTTGGTCTTGGGCAAGGGGGTTCCGTTTTAAAAAATGTTAAATATAACCTTTCATAGTTACACAAGAACAGTATCTGACGAATTGGAGAAATCAGGGGTTATTCAGATATCAAGAATATGCAAGAATATGCAATGACCTGACCTAGATTGCATAGGAAATCATTTGCAAAGCAGAAGAATGCAGTCTGTGGAATTAGCATTTTGACCTACTTTCAAAATCTAGTTGGTTCATGATCTTTTTAAAACTACAAAAATTTATATTTTTTCATCATACAGTTAAAAAAATTTCTTAATATATGACAGTATTATTTGTAACATTTGTAAGATACAATTTACTCATAAAACTTTTTGGTCAAACTCTAATTTTTCATATTTTCATCGCACAATTTAAAAAAAGTCTTAATAAAAAAAACAGTATTATTCTTCATGCTTGTGAGATTCAATTCATTCATAAAAATATTTGTGTCACCTTGATTAACTGATCAAAATCTAAATATCCAATCCGTGAACCTTATGGATGGGTGAAGATTATGACCCCGAATCTAAACGAAAGGATAATAATGATTTGCCCCATAAATGGAATGGTCTGGACTAAAAGGTCACTGCCATACTTTCCAGGAAGTCGTATGGATGTCCGATTATAGGTTCCAGCAGATCAAAGGACCCAATTTGTTTCCTTCGCAGGATCTCTTAAAATGCAAAGGACTATTTTTCTTTTTCTGTGGTGGACTTTCTAGAAACGTTTAATATGTGTTTTATTATTTTTTCTTCTTGTGAAGCTAACTCTAAAATCCATTTTTTTAAATTAAAAAATTATCGTTTTTCCCTAGAGTAGCCATCTAGAAAATTCCAGATCCAATAGGCCATTTATTTCTTTTTATCAAATTCATCATTTTTCTCTAAAGTGGCCATCTAGAAAATTCCAGATCCAATGGGCCCTTTATTTTTCTATATGAGACATGTATTGCTAGTATCATATCTTTCTAGAGAAGATTTCTAGAGAATCCTAAATACAATAGGATATCTCTTTTTCTAGACGAGTATCTCCAAACACTGAAGATCATGTGGATTATTATCTCTAGTTAAGGAGACATCACCCAGAACTCTAGATCCATATATCTTTTTTAAGGTCTGGCCATTCCGAAATGGTGGAATTTTTCTGCATATTTGTATATATGTTGATGATTAAGTCTGAAGGTTACTTTGAGATTGTCAAATGATTGTTTAAACATAAAAAATGGGTAGGGAAATACTTAGTGGTCTCTCTCTCTCTCTCTCTCTCTCTCTCTCTCTCTCTCTCTCTCTCTCTGTTTCTTCCTTTTTTCTGTCTTTCACGCCATCTCTACCTTTCATTTCCCACTGACACTCTTATCTTTAATTTCTCTCACTTTCTCTCGAACGCATACACGAAGACAATTAGCTGCTATCACCCATAGCCAATTTCTCCTTCACCTGCCCTTAACTCTCTCTCTCTCTCTCTCTCTCTCTCTCTCTCTCTCTCTCTCTTCTCCTTTCTTTCCCCTCTCACTGTCTTTAACTGATATCAAAATCTATTGACTATACTTTATCGCACTTTCTCGTACACATATAGAAATATGTTAGCTTATTATATCTCATATCTTTAACTCTCTCACACATACACATACGCGAACACACACGTACACGAATAAATTAGCTGATATCAGCCATGGCCTATTACTTCTTCAACCCTTAACTCTCTCTCTCTCTCTCTCTCTCTCTCTCTCTCTCTCTCTCGCACACACTCACGCATATACACACACAAGCACATACATACACGAATAGATTAGCTCACACACACGCTTACACACGCACGAACACACACATAGACGAATACATTAGCTGATATCAGCAAAAGCCTATTATGTCTTCTCCAACCTTTAACTCTCTCTCTCTCTCTCTCTCTCTCTCTCTCTCTCTCATTATGTATGTCTGTATGTTCTCTCTCATACACACACACGAACACACACGTACACGAATACATTAGCTGATATCAGCCATAGCCTATTACTTCCCCTCCAACCTTTAACGCTCTCTCTCTCTCTCTCTCTCTCTCTCTCTCTCCGACAACAGGTACGAGCCCTGATAGCGTGAGGTATGGCGCTGCGTGAGGATTCGTCTGACAGGAAGTTTTTCCCGTCAAATAAGGTTCTGCAATTACTTGGATGCATTCCCAGGGAAGCTAGCTCTGCCTTTAT
>NC_061087.1:108154425-108161925 GCF_015104395.2 Macrobrachium nipponense | reverse complement strand
AAAAGCAAAAAACAAAAGTTAGACGAAATGTTTCACCAAGAAGGTTTCTGTCATCCGGGGTAAAAATTAGGTTAGGGTGACCACAAGCCTAATGGATGAGCGTCCGCTGCGTCCGACGTCGCTTTGATTTGCGTCATCCGAAAATAGCCAGTGACTCAGTGACGGATCATGATTATTCATTGCCAGTCTCTCCTCTCTCTCTCTCTTCTCTCTCTCTCTCTCTCTCATTGTCTTCGATTTTCTCGTTTCTCTGTTGTGACCTTGATGTTTTGTGGTGGAAGTTCTTCTTCAAATTTCAGTCATTCTTATTTGCAGTCTCTCTCTCTCTCTCTCTCTCTTCTCTCGTCTCTCTCTCTCTCTCTCTCTCAAACATGTATAAATATACATTATGTCTATATACTATATGTATGTATATATATATATATATATATATATATATATATATATATATATATATATACTATAATATATATATATGACTGGTAAATGTTCTGTAACACAGAATTCCATCTAATAAAACGGAGCCATAAAAACACCACCAAAAATGTAGAGAGAAAAGTACTATATTTCAGAGACTGCTGTCTCTCTACTTCAGGTATATGAATATACCTGAAGAGAGAGACAGCAGTCTCTGAAATATAGTACTTTTTCTCTCTACATTTTGGTGTTTTTTATGGGCTTCTTTTATTAGATATATATATATATATATATATATATAATATATATATATATATAATATATATATATATATATATATATATATATATAGTCAGTAATTGTGTGCGTTAGGAAGGAGAGTGTACGTGCAAAGCGTAAAGAAAAAAAAAGTAGAAAAAAAATAAATCGTGAATTCCTATGACCTCTTCCACGAGTGTCTCGAAAACCAGCCTAAAAAAAATTCTAAAATTATCCAGCAAGTTCAAGGACTTTTGTAACCCCCTCCCCTCACACCTCCCCACCCACCCCCCCCCCCCCCCCCTCGCCCACCCACCCCCCCCCCTCCAACCTTTTACATTTTCGAACCCCTTATCCGAAGAAGCAAGCAGGTTTTCAGAAAGTGTTCCCTACGTCTCCTACGGCTGTCTTTTCCTCAATAATTGGCGATGATATATGTTATCGACGCTTTGCGCTCCGAGACACCTGCGCGCATCCCGTTCGTCAGATGTTCGCGTTGTTTGTTTACAATTGCTTCGTTCGCCGATGTCGGATAAGGAATTTTACGGCAGACCAGGAATTGCTGGAACCTATTATTTTGTGTGTGCTTTTTTTTTATTTTGCTTTTGTTTTATCAGCTGCAGGAGTTTTTTTTGCGGGGGGTGGGGCGGGATGGGATTTCTACAATTTTTTTTTTTTTCGAAGAAGAAAAAAAATGTAATGAAGTTAAATTTTGTGTTTGTGTGTTTTTCACTTTTGTTTTATCAGATGCAGGAGGTTTTTCTTTTTTTTTTTTTTGGAAGGGGCCGGGATTGGATTGCTACAAGTATTTTTTTTTTTCAAAGAAGAAAATGTAATGAAATTAAATTTTGTGTGCGTGTTTTTTCACTTTCATTTTAATAAGGTGCAGGAGGTTTTTTTTTTTTTTGGGGGGGGGTGGGAATGGGATCGCAATAAGTCTTTTTTTTTTTGAAGAAGAAGAAGAAAATGTAATGAAGATAAATTTTGTGTGTTTTCTTCACTTTTGCAGGAGTTTTTCTATTTTGTAACCTCTTTGTGTTTGTGTTTTTTTTATGTTTGGTTTATCAGATGCAGCAGGAGGTTCTTTTTATTGGCGGGAGCTGGGGCGGGGGTTGGGGAGGGTTTCCATAACTGATTTTGTTATTATTTTTCCTCTGAAGAAAATGGAATGAAGTTATATATTCATTTTGAGTGTTTTTATTTTTAGATACAGGGTTTTATTGCGAGGGGCCCCTGCCTATATGTGTTTTCATAAGTGTGTTTTTATCACATTTCCTAATAGGCAAATGTAATGAAACTAATTATTTCCGCAAAACAAGCCTCTCCCATTTCCTCATATCCATATTTCCCTTATATACGTCACATTTCACTCTCTCTCTCTGATGAAGAATAAACTGTGCAACAATTTTTTTCCTGTTCATCATGATGTATTCATCTCTTATACAAATCTAAAAAAAACTTTCTTCATTCCCTTATATCTATATTTTCCTATGTATTCACTTCCCCCCTCTTTCTCTCTCTCTTTCTCTTGCTCTATAAGACGAAACAAGGAATAATGTAACTGTGCAACAATTTTTTCTTGTTTATCACGATGCATGTATTCATCTCTAAACAAAGTCTCGGGAAAAGAGAAAAAAAAATCCTTCCTCATTTCCTTATCACCATATTTTCCTATATATTCTCTTCCCTTCTCTCTCTCTCTCTCTCTCTCTCTCTCTCTCTCTCTCTCTCTCTCTCTCTCTCTCTCTCTCTATAATGAAGAAAGAAATAAACAGTGCAACAACATTTTCTAGCTCGTCAAAACGAATCAATATATAACCAAACACTTACAAAAAATAAGAGAAAAAATATCTTTATTTCCTTAGATCCATAGATTCCTAAATATTCACTTCCCTTTTCTCTCTCTCTCTCTCTAAAGAAGAATGAAATAAATAGTGCAACTACATTTTCTATTTCGTCAAAACAAATCAATATATAACCAAACACTTACCAAAAATAAGAGGAAAAATATCTTTAATTTCTTATATCCATATTTTCCTAAATATTCACTTTCTCTCTCTCTCTCTCTCTCTCTCTCTCTCTCTCTCTCTCTCTCTCTCTCTCTTTAATGAAGAAAGAAATAAACAGTGCAACAACATTTTCCAGTTAGTCAAAACGAATTTGTATATAACCAAAGAGTTGCCAAGAATAAGAGAAAAAAATCTTTATTTCCTTATATGCCTATTTTCTTATATATTCACTTCTCTCTCTCTCTCTCTCTCTCTCTCTCTCTCTCTCTCTCTCTCTCTCTCTCTCTCTCACAGACGAAGAAAGAAATAAAATCACATACTCCTTTTTATGATCTAGGCCTAATGACGCGTGTCTAAGGCAGATGTTTTGACTGCCCTGGCCAAACAAACCGTCACACGTGTGCCAACGAAATACTATGAGTTTTATTTACACGTACACAAACACAAACAAAGTCCCCAAACAAACTTGAGGAAGCACATGCAGGCACATGAATTTTTTATATTCATACTGTTTACGTACATACCAAAATTAATGGTAATACTCATGCGTTTAAGCATGGATTACGTACAAGGTTATAAACATAGGCTAATATGCGACCTAACCGTTGTTAAATTCATCTATTTATCTCTATTTATTTATTTATGTGAGTTATTGATATCTTATGCATCAAGCTACAAATGTCCTTTAATATCCCATTCGCTCTACCTCGGAATTCATATATCTTCATACAATGTTAACCGAAGGGGAATTTTTTAGTTGATAATCATTTCGTCCTCTCGTGGATTCGAACCAGCGCATGTATGTATATTCCATATACTAAATCATATCCAAAGGCGTATATACAAAAAATTCATATATATAAATATATACATATATATATATATATATATATATATATATATAATATATATATATATATATATATATATATGAATTTTTTGTATATACGCCTTTGGGTATGATTTTGTATATGGAATATACATACATGCGCTGGTTCGAATCCACGCGGTCAACAGATGATTCACCCAGAAAACAGTACATTTTGAAGAAAAAAAAGGGAGGCATATACAACTTATTATCATGACATTTACAAAAATGTTCCCCAAAAAATTTATTAATGAAAAAACGAAAAAAATATATAAATATATCGAGCGAGAGAGGGAGAGAGAATATCGAGCAAGAGAGAGAGAGAGAGAGAGAGAGAGAGAGAGAGAGAGAGAGAGAGAAATAATAGCTATATACATGTGGGACTAATTTATTAGTAGTTCATTTATTTTAAGGTCCTTCATAAACATTTTACAAATATACGGTTCCAAATGGTACATTCCCGGACTAAGATTTAGGTTGTTTTTATTAGTGATTTGTATAAATGCTGATTCCAGTAAATTTCTTGAAACATAATCATTAGATCTAGCAATTACAGAGGTATCACCCCAATTAATACAATGAGATTTTTCATTCAGATGGATAAACAGTGCATTTGAAGTCTGGGCTGTTTTAAATGAATACATATGTTGCTTAATACGTACACATAAATTTTTACTTGACTGACCAACGTGAAACGATGGGCAATCCTTACAAGGAATTTTGTAAATGATGTTGTTATTTGTTACGGGACTATTCTTAATTAGCATATCTTTAATGGTATTGTTATAAGAGAAAACTACATTAACATTAAACGATTTGAATATTGATTTTTTTTCTTCAAAATGTACTGTTTTCTGGGTGAATCAGCTGTTGACCGCGTGCGTATCCTCCAAGGTGTGGCTGCCCTCAGGCGTTTCCTCGTTTCTGTAGAGTGAAATCGACCTTATTGCTAATCTTGTAGTGTCAGTTTGGATATTAAGCCTACCATGACTATGTTTTTCCTCTGTAAGATCAGTTGTGCCTGAGTAAAGGGTCGAACTAGACCGAAAGTGCTTGGCTATCTCGCTTTTCATTTGTTTTTCCTTCGTGGCAAAAACCTTTATTTATACATAGCATCACGTTTTATATATATAATATATATATATATATATATATATATATATAAATAAAGGTTTTTTGCCACGAAGGAAAAAATGAAAAAGCGAGATAGCCAAGTACTTTCGGTCCTCTTCGGACCCTTTACTGATGCAAAACTATACATATATATATAATTATAATATATAATATAATTATATATATATATATATATATATTATATATATATATATATATATATATATATATATATTATATATATATATATATATATATATATATAGATATATATATATATATACTAATTATAATATTAAATTATATATATATATATAATATATATTTATATATATATATATTTGTATATCTATATATATTATATATATATATATATATATATATGAGTATATTATAATTATATTTATTATAATATATATTTATTATTAATATATATATATATTATATTATGAGAGAGAGAGATAGAGAGAGAGAGAGAGAGAGAGAGAGAGAGTTTGGTAAGTTTTACTTAAGCGTTTATGAAAATTTCATTTCCCTGGGATAGAGTAAAAAGTTTTCTGTCTTATTTAAGCTCGCTCTCTCTCTCTCTCTCTCTCTCTCTCTCTCTCTCTCTCTCTCTCTCTCTCTCACCGAAGAAAACGAATCAATCTCCACTTCACCCATAATCGCAAAAACATCAGACTTAAAACATATACAAATGTGTAAATAAGTAAATGAAACACTAACTTACTCCAAAAGGAAGACTTTTATAAGTGACGCAGACAATCTGTCATCGCTTCCAAGGACAACGATGTATATATGTCATAGGCGAGAGGTAATTTCTACGTCAGTAATAATAGAGATTTATAGTTATCTTCCATTATAACTGCCTATTTTTAGATATTTATGGCGACAGGGAACCATCTCTCAACGGTTTTGCCCGGCGCAATAAGGCCGTCTGTATCCGTGGTCTTAGAAGCGATATTGTCCCATGTAAATGGCTCTCTCTGATTTACGCGGATTTTACAGATGTTGGGGTTGCTCTGAGATCCTCTGTCTTTAGAAGGTTCCAAATACCAACAGCTGAGCGACTATCCCATGTAAATGGCTTTCACCGATTCACGATAATTTTCACAAATATTGGGGCGCTCTGAACTTCGCTGTCTTTAGACGCCTTCAAACTACGGGCAGGTAAGTGGCGGTGGTTTAAGTTCAACACATAAAAATGGCTAAGAAAGTTAATAAGTAATAGGATTTGGGGATAATTACACCTGGCCAAGGTCCCTCTAATCAGTACGATTTACCTGAGACCTAAATGCAGAGAGTTAAGTGGCTGAATTGTAAGTTCCACATGTAAATCTGGCTGAGAAAGTGGTTAATAAGCATATGGAAAATTAACAACTGTGATTTAATCATTAGTTATTGGTTCCGCTGTTTTGTGGGAATACAATTAGTAGAGTATAACGTGGAACAGCGGTAAAACTCTTGACAAATATGTTGGTGTTACAAACGTCAATCAAAATTTGATGAACTATAAGAGATTTCAATCACAAAAATAAGATAAAAAAAATACGCCGAAGTTTCTTCAGAGCAATCGAGTTTTCTGTACAGCGTATAATGCTGCATGAGCAGTAGCCCACGAAGCTTTCAGCTACGGATCGGTGGTGGCTTATGTTGTTACGTTACCAGACGCACGGCCAAGGCAAACTTTAACCTTGAATAAAATACACACTACTGAGGCTAAAGGGCTGACATTTGGTATGTTTGATGACTAGAGGGTGGAGGATCAACATACCAATTTGCAGCCCTCTAGCCTCAGAAGTTTTTAAGATCTGAAGGCGGACAGAAAAAGTGCCGACAGACGGACAAAAACCTCTCAATAGTTTTCTTTTACAGAAAACTAGAAATAAAAAAAACGTGGATTAAATAAGAAAAAATTTCAAGTTGTAAAACTGAATGGAATGCCAACTAATTTTCAACTCCCAAAAAAAGTTCCCCAAAGTCAAACACGCGAAAGATCCAACGAAACAAAGTTTTGAAAAAAAAAAAGTTTAAAAAGACTGATTAATTATCGAATTGAAATGATTTCACAAACTGTCGTCACGAAGACACAGGACTGAACTTACTTTGATATACTGAAATAAATCGCGACCATAAGTCTTTGCAAAGTCAAAATTTCATTCGACTAACAGCGATGTGGAATAAGAGAGAGAGAACCGAAGTCTTCGGTATTACCTACATGGTACGCTGCCCTATTCTCACATGAATCTACAGAGAGAGAGAGAAAGAGAGAGAGAGAGAAAGATTGGAAGTACATTAATGTTAGTATCATTTGCCTGGCGATTCTTTCTATTTGGGTTATAACAATCACAACGAATAACTATAATAATAATAGTACAAAGAAAAAAGTTATGATGACACTATAGCAAGACCACATACCATAACGACAATGAAAATAACAGAAACAGCAATGGTAATGTTAATGATAATAATATCTTTAGTAGTGTTCTGACGGAGGATTATGATAAATATACATGAATATCTAAACGCTAATTAATGATAATAACAGTAATAACAAAAATACCAATTTAGGATTGCTGAGGTAACTCTAACACCAGAAAAAAATATCTCGTTACGAAAGCTAAATGCAAAATTTAAATATTTCCAAGTTTTCCATTTATCTTGAATTGGATGATGTAGTGACACAGGAGGACGCTTTGGAACTTGCATTCTCCATTCATGGTTTTACTGTGTTTCAAAAATCCTATGCTAATTCTTAAAATATGTTTAAATTTATTCACAGTTAAAGTCGCAAGAATAAAACGAATAATGCTGAATAATTCTCGTGACTTTGCA
>NC_061087.1:108106925-108151925 GCF_015104395.2 Macrobrachium nipponense | reverse complement strand
CCGCCCCCCTCCCCCCACCCAGACACTCCTTCCCCACACCCGGAGCCCCCCTCTGTGGGCGTAGTCCAGGCATCTATGTAAATCATGAAGCTATTTCGCTCTTCTGGGAGCTTTTAGGGGATTGGGGGTGGGGGTGGGGGTATGAGGGGGCACTGGTTAGCTGGATGTAGGGTAGAGGGGAGGGTGGGGTGTGGTCTCCCAGTATAGACTTACTGATAATATTTTAGATTAAGTTCCGGTGTTTTTTTTCTTTTTTTTTCGTTGCTTTGATTTCTATTTGGTTCTCAGCCTAATTTGTCCATTCGTTAATTCTGTGTTATTTATTATTATTATTTCTTTCTCAGAATTCGTTAAGAAAACCCCAATAAGGGAAAAATGTTCATTCAAATGTACAGTTAAAAGATAAACAAAGAAAAAAAGTCTGCATTATTATTTTGTAAAAAAAAAAAAAAATTAACTCGATAAAAAAATCTTTTCGCAAATTTTCCCCAAAAAGCTACGACTGGGTGGCGGTAAATACTAGCTTTAGAATTTCCTTCCCCTTCTGTTTTCCCTCAGTCTTAAAATCTTCCCCAATCGATAAAGGACTTGATTAAAAAAAAAAAGCAATACTCCAAAAGTGGCATATTCTTGCATCTTATAATACAAAGGTTTCCCCAATCAAAGCTAAATTTCTATACGCTTCGAATGACACGTTAATAGGAGGGAGTGCCACCAGATTTATGTCCAGAAATGCTTTAAATATCTTCTGCAGTCATAGAAAAAACAAACTACTTCCAAGAGGACTTCGTATTATGAAGACTACGCTATGTTTAATCCAAGTACGATATTTTGTGTTATCATGTTAACTCCAACATTAGTAACTACATATCAGTCTTGATAATATTATACAATGATTCCTACTTAGCTAAGTACTGTCCATTAAATAAAAACAAATAAAAAATGCACAAAAGTTTCTTCACTGCAATCGAGTTTTTTTGTTTTGTTTTACATAGTTTAATCAAGGCCACCGAAAACAGAGTTATTGTCCGGTGGTCTCGGACTAAAGCTGTATGAGCCGCGGCCTATGAAACTTTAACCACGGCCCGGTGTTGGCGGCCTAGCCTATATTGTTGCCAGATGCACGAATATGGCTAATTTTAACCTTCAATTAAATAAAAACTGCTGAGGCTAGAGGGCTGCAATTTGGTATGTTGGATTGGATGACTGGAGGGTGGATGATCAAGGTACCAATTTGCAGACCTTTAGACTCAGTAGGTTTTATGACCTGAGGGCGGAAAAAAAAAAACGACAAAGCCGGCACAACAGTCTTCGTTTCAGAAAACAAATACTATATAAAGTTATTCAACAATCTAGCAATCTAGCTCCGAGGACGAGTGAAGAAACATCCAAGACAAATGTTGGAGGAAAAGTTTGGTTATAAAGAAACGGACTGAGGCATCAATTCATCCTTTTCGGAATGAAATTCGGATGCTAAATCCGAAGGAAAGACAATATAGTATAATCAGCTGATTAGACGAATTGCTTATATGAAAATTGCTTACATAATAAATGATAGTGGGACAGGACGTTCTGAAGGAGTGAGGGAATTCGAGAGACAGCAAGAATGTGGCAAAAAGTTTGATATGAAGTGGTTCAGTTATGTGGTGAAAATGAAGGGAGATTGATAATGAAAACTGCCTGTAATCTGGAACTCGGCAGA
Organism: Macrobrachium nipponense; assembly: GCF_015104395.2. Classification (NCBI taxonomy): domain Eukaryota; kingdom Metazoa; phylum Arthropoda; class Malacostraca; order Decapoda; family Palaemonidae; genus Macrobrachium; species Macrobrachium nipponense. The sequence continues at coordinate 108,150,223 of NC_061087.1, read as the reverse complement.
GAGAGAGAGAGAGAGAGAGAGATTTGTTTGTTTGTATGGTGTTTTTTACGTTGCATGGAACCAGTGGTTATTCAGCAATTGGACCAATGGCTTGACGTGACTTCCGAAACACGTCGTGAGTGAACTTCCAGTATCACCAAAAATACACATCTCTAACTCGTCAATGGAATGCCCGAGAACCGAACTCGCAGCCACCGAGGTGGCGGACCAACACCATACCGACCACGCCACTGAGGCGCTATCATTAAACTCTACTGCAATATTTTTTTTTAACTATCTAAATACTTCAATAATTGGCTGTTTTCTTAAGCATTGATTTCGTCTCATGTTCTCTCCACTCAAATAACACGTAGAGAAAACTATGCATTAAATAATTAGTAACTGTGAATACTTTGATTGCATGTTATAAATATTGATAATAATTCCTGCAGCATAATGAGGAATAATATTAATCCTAGACTTTATTTATTATTACAAAAATACATTAATGTAGATATAAAGTTATTACAGATTGATAATAACCCTAGACTTTATTTCTTATTATAAAAATACATTAATGTAGATATACAGTTATTTCATAGTATTTACATAATTCTACAACGATCATATTTCTTCTTACCATTTCTTACCACTTTTCATTTTTATAAAAAAAGGACCTTTCATATTGACTTTTTATCTGAAAAGTGAGTTTTACATTTACATCTTCATCAATATATATCTTACTGAACACTCTAGACTTTCAATAATTTCTATAATTTATCTGCCATACTTTTTTTTTTCTTTATTTCTATTATTTTACAAATGTTCATCATAGAAAATTTACTTTATAATATGAAGTAAATTTTGTATTATTTAATAACAAATTTCTTTAATATAACCATACGCAATACTTTGTCATTAACATTCAAAATAATCGAAGACTGGTAAACCAAAGAAAGAAAATGTCAAATTAATAAAAATTGCATTAGGATAACATGCAATCAACGATTCTCTAAAAAGAAAAAAAAAGAAAAAATAAATAAGTATATGAAAATAAATTAAATAAATGTAAATAAAATACAAAGCAAACTATACATCATAACGGCAGTGTATCCTTATAGCCAATACATAAAGTCGCTGTATTGACGCGGAAACTTACGGTAAAAATCATCTAAAACCTAGGAATATATTGACCTGATTTATGGCCGGTTTTGCCATATTGTACCCTTTTCTTCTTACATGATACATGGTCTGCAAGAGTCCCATCGCTCTCAGTTCATATCTTTTTTATACTCTCAGTTTTTTATATTATCTTCTTTCTACATTATCATTATTGTTTTGATTATATTTATTGTTACTATTATTTACATATCTAGCATTATGTGAATCCTCTCTACTTGTCATTATTATTATTATTACTATTTCATTATTATTATCATTATTAGACTTACATCAAGCACCGACTCAATCCACTGTGTCCTAGCATTTTTTTATAATTATAATTACTTCATAAGACTCAGGGGGTAGCAGTGAAACCCACGACAATATTTATCATAGCAGTTGACCCCCTACACGTCGAAACACTTCGAAACACCAACACACAATTCACTGACCCATTACATAATTCTTTTGCATGTTTTAGTTTTTATAAACGTATGACTTCGTCTTGGAATTCGCTTTCAATCAATGTAATGTTGTAGAGATTATTATAATAAATAATACCATTTATTCATAAATGCTTTTGTTTTTAACAATTACTGGCGCCTAAATATTTTCATTATAACAATAATGCATGCATCGTCTCTGTTGTTTACTTCAACTGTCATTCATGTATCGAAATACCTAATTAATAGAAGGGGAAATGAATATGCATATACAGTGTAAAGGTATGGGTATATGTATGTATATACATTGTAAATTCAAGTATCCTGAGCTATAACAAAAATGTAAATAATTTGATTGATTCTGTACATAAATTATATATATTGTATAGTACTGGTAACATTAGGCACGAAGATATGGTAATTCAGTTGTATTCCACATAGGAAAATGCCCAACAGTTTCGTCCTCCAATGGACCTCTTCCTGGAGCGTTTATTAAGGAAAAAATATTATATATGTATATATTGTAAAAAGACCTTTAAAGTGTATTTTTTTAAGTAAAAGAGAAAAAAAAATTAATAGACGGTATTCCTTGTGTTCCACTCTCCCTAATTCATTACCCTTCCACTAATCTCGTTTTCCCTAAAACAATTAAAAAATGAATAATAAATAAATAAAACAGTGCCATCAACTTGTTTATCGTTTGCAATATTCCCACATCCGGCTGACTGCAGAAACCTTTCAGGAAACGAACGGAAGGCTGAAAAATATCCTCCTCCTTCTTCTTCTTCTTCTGAAAATGTATAGGCTGGGGAAATCGGCCTTTTAGTCCTGCCAAGGATACAATAAAACGCGAAGGACACCACCGACAAAAGGGGCCGTCGGCGTTATCACCATATATTACGACGAGATTTATTGGCGTCTCTCGGAATATTTGCTCGCTGGAAGAGAGAGAGAGAGAGAGAGAGAGAGAGAGAGAGAGAGAGAGAGAGAGAGAGAGAGAGAGAGAGAGAGAGAGAGAGAGAGGAAGCTACTGCTCTAACTCATAGTCGTTTTCTCTAGGTTTGATGGATACGTGTGTGGTTCCGGTTCGCGCATGCACGGGGCGCTTATGCCACAAGGAAGGGTCTCAACATCTCGTCGAGATTTGGTGAGTACACGTATGGAGTCTGTCTAGTCTTGTTCAATACATATTTTGAACCGAGAGATATTCTCAAGCTCTTTCTGCTTTGAATTTGATGGCTACAGTGCTGGTGTAGGTTTGAATTTGTTATATGAACTTCCAGGTAAAGTTACAGCGCTTCTTCAAGGATTCATTAAATTCAGGACACTTCCTAAGCGTGCAAAAAGTTAAACATATCCTAGTTTTACCAAACCACAACCCTCCTAGGGCTGGCCCGAAGAATGAAATAATTTTGCGTGGCTAGGAACCGATTGGTTACTTAGCAACGGGACCTCCAGCTTATTGTGGGATCCGAACCACATCGAGAAATGAATTTTTATCACCAAAAATAAATTCCTCTGATTCCTTGTTGGCAAAGAGCGGGGAATCGAACCCAGACCCTGAGGTCGGTAGTCGAGCACATAACAGACTTGTTCAACGGGCAGAACTTGTTCGTGGCATAATGTACGGAGGAGGATTCCTAAACTTTATCACGGTTTGGTAGATACGCGTTCAAATGTCGAGCTTGATTAAGGGTTATAGCTTTTGTGCGCACATATGACTCTTTCCATTTTTGGTAGGTATTGATCTAAGTATGGTTCCCATTGGGGGTACTCTTGACGTTTTACACATAATTCGGTAAATTCAATTAATACGTGATGAGTCATGAGGTGCCACAGAGTAATATGCACTTATTATAGGGTGCAGGGTTTTTTTTCCACTGGATTCAAAGGAACACAAAAACATTTTACAGCACTTGAAGAATGACTGTGATCAACCTCCCCACCCATGAATCCTGTGCTGCCCGGCCTTGATTAATTCTTAATGAAAGAGACTTAAATCACTTATGCTCGAATAATAAGGACGGAACGCGGTGGGCCGTAATTGTCGCAGAAAGAAAAATTAAATAAAAAGTCACAACTTGACTAGGAAAAAAGTCGCAGGAAAAAAATCGTATTTATTTATTTGTTTGTTTGTATGGTCCTTTTACGTTATTCAGCAACGGGACCAACGGCTTTACGTTACTTCCGAACCACGTCGAGAGTGAACTTCTATCATCAGAAATACACATCTCTCACTCCTCAATGGAATGGCCGAGAATCGAACCCGCGACTACCGAGGTGGGACGCTATTTATGGTAGTCGGTAAGAAGTCACAAGGAAAAAAATCACAATATTTCTTTGGGGGACATTTTCTTTTTGATGTTGACAGTCTTTAGTTTATGTTTGTTCGGTAATGGATACATACCGGTTTTTAATACCTATGGGGGTCACTATCTAGGGAAGCTTAAAGACATTTTTTTTCTGTGCCTTTTTTTCTGATATTTATTTTTACCTGTATTCGTAAAAGAAGGATCTGTTATTTTTGAAATCCTCATCTTGAATGATTCCCGACTGACAGCTGATTAACTTACTGTAACCAATATCTGTTACTAGAATTCCCATCTAAGTGATAGTAGAACTAGTAAATGTAACTGAATTTGACCCAATGCTCGAGGAAAAACCAAATCTTACTAAAAAAAAAAAAAAAACAAAAAAAAAAAAAAAAAAAAAGACGTATTCTCAGGGTGGCCAAAGTTACGGGCAAAATGTCAGAGGAAAAGTTTAACAATTTTGGCTAGGAAAAACAGTCACAGGAGAAAAAAAAAAAAAAAAAAAAAAAGTCCCATTAATTTACAGTCTTTTGTTAGTGATTTAACGGTCCTCCCCAACGGCCTTCTAGTAAGCACGCCCCAAAGGTGAATATACTTACCGGGTTTTTAAAAAACCTTTGAGTGTCACTATCTAGGAAATATTGATTTGGATTTTTCCTGTGACTTCTCACCCCTCCCCCCCCGCGACTTTTTTTTACCTGAATTCTTCCTCAGACTGCCATCACAACGAGAGTAGAAGTGGTAAACCCGAAGGAAGATGAGACTTAACTGATAACTAATAACGCTTTTATGAGGACATCCAATGGGAGGGCGAGTTCCCCTGTTCTCGGAAACATCATTTAAGAGCACCCCACCCCTCTACCCAGGCCCCCATACCCTCCCACAACCTATCGTCTGTTAAGACAAAAGAAGAGAGGAACCCCTCCTCTCCCTAGGATGGGTGGGGTACTCCAGGAACAACATCCAAAAGTTGGACCGTAAAAGGTGGGGGTGGGGGGGGGGGGTGGGGATATTTTTTAATAACCTCCCGAACTGTTCCGGTAAAGACGAAATCAACGCGCAGAAACATATGCCCGCCATTTGGCCCATTCTCCTCCCTCCCTCCCCCTCCCCCCACTACTTCCTTTTTTATTGCTGCATTTTACGAGCTCTTGAAAAGGTTGACTCGCGAATTGTGGCCAAAGTTTCTTCTTCTCTCGCTCCTTAAATAAGATTCATAAGGGTCCTCCTCTCAACTCTCCTCTACCACGGGGGGATGGGTTAGGAATGGGGGGGGGGGAGATGTTCCGTGCCCCAATCGGAAACACTTTCGCAATTAGCGGACGAGGGGTTGGGGGGAAGAATTTGACGGATTTAACGACCGCTGGAAGAATGAGCATAGACTCCTTGGGTATTGCGGATGGTAAGTTCAGGATCTCTGGCTATGATGGCAATTGGGGGGCGGGGGAGGGGGAGGGGGGAGGGGGGAATCATTCAATAACTTTCATGACTTGTTCATAATACCGATAAGGATGCTATTATAAGAGCAATCTTATAATTATAAGAGGTTGGACAGCAAGGTGAAAAAAGGAATAGGAACAGAGGTCAAGTAAAAGGTTAAGAAGTTGATGCAGCTTTTGGCCGAAGGGACGCTGCAAACAACCTTTTAGTAATGCCCACAGTGCACCACATGAGGTGCACTGAATGTATGACTCCATACGGGAATCATAATTTAGATGAGCGAAAAGCAACTTTCCATATCGATAAACTGTCCTCGGTCTGTACTATAATCGTCTCCTCCGACCCCCCACACTTGCCCCTTCCCCCCCCCCCCACCTCGCCGGTGTTCTAAAAAAATGAATAAATATTGGATTTATTTTGTGTATCATAGGGCGTTTTTATATTTATGTAATTTTTTTTTTTTTTTTTTTTTTTTTTTTTTTTTTTTTTTTTTTTGAGGAAGAAAATTACTTTTGTGCCGTTCTTGATTTGCAAGGTTTTCATCCGCGTTTATACAAGATTGCTATTGTTTTTTTTAGGACGACAGATAACTAAAAAATGAATAAATATTGGCTTTTTCTTTTGTATCTTAGCTGGTTTTGTTCGAGAAGGACAAAAATTACTTTTACACCGTTCATGATTTGCAAGTTTTTCATCCGTGCTTATTCAAGACTGCTGTTTTTTTTTTCTTTTTATACTAGAAAGGACGACAGATAGCTAAAAAAAAATGAATAAATATTGGCTTTTTCTTTCGTACCTTAGCTCGATTTTTTTTTTATCGAGGGAAAAAATTACTTTTGTGACGTTCATGATTTACAAGTTTTTTCATCCGTGTTTACGCAAGAGTTTTTTTTTTTTTTTTTTTTTTTTTTTTTTTTTTTTTTTTTTTTGAAAGAACGTTAGATATAAAAAATGAGTAAATATTGGCTTTTTCTTGTGTATCTTAGTTGTTGTCTTTTTTTCGAGAGAGAAAATTTACTTTTGTATCGTTAATGATTTGCAGAGAGAGAGAGAGAGAGAGAGAGAAATTTACTTCGTATCATAAAAGTGGGCTGCTCTAAGGAGGTAATGTATTTCGACTTTCCACGTAATCCGAGAATGTGTTAATTTACCAAATGCCAATTCAAGTAAGCAGTAATTTAGGAGTAGCAAAAATTAATTCATTGGTAACCAAAATCTAGCGTTATTTGTATCATCCGGGAAAAACAGTAATTTAAAAGAATACACGAAAATATTTTACAAAAAAAAAAAAAAAAACTTTTTCGTATAGTCTTTTAAGCATAACTTGAACCTCTTTTTTTTTTTTCTTCTTTTCAAAATGATACAATGACCATTACCAAAATTTTGCGAATTTTATTTTCTACTTAAAAGATGGAAACTTCAGGTAGAAACTTGTACTTTTGTTTAACACCACCCCATCTACTTTCACTTTACATCCTCCCCCCGTCCCCCCCCCCCCCACCCCACCCCCCCACCACCCCCGATACTCTTTCCTACTTTCCCGCCCTACTTTCTCTCTCCGATAGAGCAAGAGGAAGAATTCGCGAGGCAATTTGTGACGGCGACCAAACCGACTACCTTAATGTCGGGGTCATTAGCTGGAATGAGTTGACCTCGATTGGTTTCTTCTTCGATCAGAGCGGAAAGGGTAAGTGTGTGGGGGGGGGGGGGGGGGGGGAGGCGTGAAGGAGGAAGGGAGGCCTCTTGTTTTGCCCAATTTCCGGTTAGGTGGGTCACACCTCAAAACTCCTTTTCTCATCTGGAATTTGGGTAAGTCGGGGGGGGCTCTATTTTTTTTGCCCAACTTCTGGTGAGGTGGGTCACGCCTCAAAGCGCCCTTTCTCACCTGGAATTTTTTTTTTGGGGGGGGGGTGCTCTCATGTTTTGCCCACTTCTGGTTAGGTGGGTCACGCCTCAAAACGCTACTGCAGGGTTTTGTAAAGACAAGGTTCCATTTGCCGCTTTGATTAAGTATGTATAGTTTGTTCAGTTTATTGCTTTGGTTACAATGAAGAAGTTCTGTTGATGTTTTATATTTACTTTGGGGAGATTTTGAAATTCTAGATTTTAAATTTTTATGCACAATGATTTCCGGATTTCATCTGACGCATTTCCATCTCTCTCTCTCTCTCTCTCTCGGTCTCTCTCTTCTCTCTCTCGGCAAAAAAAAAAAAAAAAAAAAAAGCTAAACAAAGCCTCCTTCCAGGGTGTAAAGCGAGGTTCAGTTTATTCGTTTGAGTGAACTGAAGTAGTTTTGGATATTTGTTTATTTATTATTCTGGGAGATTTTGAACTTCGATTTTTTTTTTCACGGAAGCTAACTTCCGGATCACATTCTCTCTCGCTGCTTCGTTTTACATCATCGTCATTGAACAGTACTAAAAATGCCAAGCCAAATCAGACTTGATATCTCTACAAAATCTTTTAATTTCCTATGCTGTCCTTAAGATTGACTTCCTCCATAGCTTCTATCTCAGAAAGCTAGTTTCCCTTTAATTCTTCAAATACATTTATTTGCTAGATTTTGCGCTACAACCTTTTTGCATTTGTGGTTAAGCAACATTCCGTTTACGTTTACCGAAAAAAATTCTAATTTTTATTTTCCCATCCAAACCTTCCTGTCTTTCTCTGTATTTCACTAAATCGTAGAGAATATCCTGAAACCATTCATTGATAAATTGATATTTGTGTATACATTGAATAATGTATACACACAAAAAAAGTGGGAAATGAGGGAGAGACACACGCAGAGGAAAGGGTCAAAATCAAATAGGAACATGTTTATGTAAATACACAAAGCGAGAGAGAGAGAGAGAGAGAGAGAGAGAGAGAGAAATAACTCGACATAATCAGCCTTGCACGCAAAACACATCCCTTCCCCGAACCAACACCGCCCCCCCTTCTCTCTCTCTCTCTCTCTCTCTCTCTCTCTCTCTCTCTCTCTCTCGTCCTTCCAGCACAATTTCCAGTTTTGACACCAGGCACGAAATCTGAATTGGCGTTCAGTGGCTCATATTACTTTCCAACACGAATATTAAGACCATCGTGTTGACAGGCCACTTTTGGGCGTGAAAGCTTAAAAATACGGGGGGGTGGGAGGTCCCCGCCCCTCTCTGAAAAAAAATATTAATGAAAAATTACGCCATAATAACCAACCTGTTTCAGACAGTTCATAATTAGAGACCTGCTTGCTAATGCTCGATTCATATGCCGGCGAAATGTCCAAAATTAAATGTTCACATATTATATGCCGCAAATATTAATGTTCTTGATGATTATAATCTTTTTTCACAGGACGACATTTGCATCGGGCGGGGGGGTGGGAAGCGAGGTATATATGTCACGCCCTTTTGCAAAGAGACGTTGCATCTTTTTTTATTTTTTATTTTTTTGGTAACGGGCGGCAACATTTCTGGAAAAATGGTTTATATCTTTTTTGAAGTTGTATTAGAATTGGGATTTATTTAATCAAGTCAAGGCTTTGTTTTCATGGGATGTGATTCATATTATATATACACATATATACATAAATGTATTTTTATATATACATATTTATTCATATTTATATACATGAACCACATCCCATACAAACGAAGCATCGACTAATTAAATAAATTTCAATTATCATGCAATCGAAAAAAATAAGCCATTTCACTTGCAACTTTTATGAAAAAAAAAAAGATACCAGAAATTTTCCAAAGCGTCAAAAAATCTAAAAAAAAAAGAAGTCTCTGCTTGGGCGTGACAGACAGACAGACAGCACATACACCCCCTCTCCCCCCTCCCCCTCTACTTGACCCTACTTCGATGCAAATGTCGACCTCCGAGCAAAAAAAAATAAAAATAAATAAAAAGAAAAAAAAAGACCTAGAGAATTACAATCACGGACATTGATATTTGGTACAAACGAATGCGAGCATTTAATTCTGGACATTTCGCCGGCATTTGCAATGAGCATTAACAAGCAGGTCTCTAATTATGAACTGTCTGAAACAGGTTGGTTATTATAGCGTAATTTTTCATTAATATTTTTTTCAGAGGGGGCGGTGACACCCCACCACCCCCTTCCACGTATTTTTAAGCTTTCACGCCCAAACGTGGCCTGTCAACACGATGGTCTTAATATTCGTGTTGGAAAGTAATATGAGGCACTGAACGCCAATTCAGATTTCGTGCCTGGTGTCAAAAATGTATCAGGAAAGGAAGAAAGAAAGAAGAGAGCCGAGAGAGAGTAAAAGTGTGGGTGTCCGTGCTGTGTACATGTAGGTCATGGAAGAGAGAGAGAGAGAGAGAGAGATAGAGAGAGAGAGTGGTTTGGAAAGTTGTAGGCGGAAGGAAAGGAGAGAGAGAGAGAGAGAGAGAGAGAGAGAGAGAGAGAGAGAGGGTATCAAAATGTATCAGGAGAGAGAAAGAGAGAGAAGGTCATATGTGGAAGGCTGAATATGTTGAATTATTTCCTCTCTCTCTCTCTCTCTCTTCTCTCTCTCTCTGTCTCTCTCTCTCTCTCTCTCTCTCTCTCTCTCTTCTCGTGAGAAGGCGACTGTTTTACTTTTATATTTATTAAAGACACAAAAGAAAATGAGGAATTTCTCGTTAGAGAATGAAAACGAGAGAGAGAGAGAGAGAGAGAGAGAGAGAGAGAGAGAGAGAGAGAGAGAGTAAAAACAGTTGACGAAAACCGGATACAAGCACCAGGTGTAAAAACGTAAATAAAAAAAGAAAAGAAATTCACCAAAAACAATCAAGAATACAAAGAATAAGGACAACGAGGCGAAAAATCAGTAATAAGGACAATTAAGATCAATGCACAAGAGAAAATGAACTCATAATCAAGTTCCAAGAAAGACAAAAGCAAGGAAACTTGGACCACATTAAACGCTGTAAAGAACCCGGCCAGAGTATAGAAAACGGTCAGAGCATTTAGTTTTTCAATAACATTCAATGAAGAACAGGCCTAATTAAACAGCGGTACATAATTATTATCATCATTATCAACGTTATCATTGCCTGCAAAGTCACGTGACGCAAAGAACCTCTTAAAAAAAGTAAAGATCATAAAAAATGATGAGAAAATGAAAAAAAGTGAAGATAATTAAAAAATTATGAGAAAATTAATAAACAAAGGAAACTTACGAGAATCAAGACAAATGATGGATAAGGCAGACATTCGTGAAGTGGAATTAAAATTATATTTCATGCTTATTCCACTCAGCGAGGAATGTAGCCTCATAAAATTGTTAAATATAATTAAAAAGTGACTCAGCAGTGGAATATAGTCAAGAATGGAAAATAACAATGAAAGTGACTTAGCAGTGGAATATAGTCAAGAATGTAAAATAACAATGAAAGTGACTTAGCAGTGGAATATAGTTAAGAATGGAAAATAACAATGAAAGTGACTTAGCAGTGGAATATAGTCAAGAATGTAAAATAACGATGAAAGTGACTTAGCAGTGGAATATAGTTAAGAATGTAAAATAACAATGAAAGTGACTTAGCAGTGGAATATAGTTAAGAATGTAAAATAACAATGAAAGTGACTTAGCAGTGGAATATAGTGAAGAATGTAAAATAACAATTAAAGTGACTTAGCAGTAGAATATAGTTAAGAAAGTAAAATAACAATAAAAGTGACTTAGCAGTGGAATATAATTAAGAATGTAAAATAACAATGAAAGGGACTTAGCAGTGGAATATAGTTAAGAATGTAAAATAAAATGAAAGTGACTTAGCAGTAAAATATAGTTAAGAACGTAAAATAACAATTATGGTGAATTAAAGTGGAATAGCCAAGAATGTAAAATAACAATTAAAGTAACTTAGCAGTGGAATATAATTAAGAATGTAAAATAACAATTAAAAGTGGATTAGCAGTGGAATATAGTTAAGAATGAAGACGACTCACATTATAAAAATAATAACAATATAAGACAACGAGGACAAACAAACAAACAAAATAAGTAGTCTGAAAATAACACAGGAAATACAACGTAAATAGAAAAAAAACTAAAAAAACTAAAAGTCGTGAGGGGGGAGGGGGAAAGGATATTAGGGGTCATTCAAGGGAGGAAGTGTAAGGGGGAGGGGGTGAAGGGAGAGCGTAAACAGCCCCCTTCCCCAACAAATTCAACTAAATAAAATATCTTTTACCGAGTTTGGCCGGGGGAGGGGGGGAATACCGGGATATAAGGTGTAGACAGGGGTAGGAGGGACAGATGAGGGTAAGGGGAAGTGGATGGGGTACTGGGTTGGGGAGGGAGTGTTAACAAGGGTAGGGGGAAATAGAAGTGGTTATGATGAGTAGGGGGAAGTGAATGGGGGGAGAGGGAGGGGGAAGGACATCTGGGACGGATATAAAATGAAAAAATATATAAAAATCAATTACCGTATTGGGAAGGGGGAGGAGTATTGGCATGAATAGGGGGAAATAGAAGGGAGTATTATGAGTAGGGGGAAGTGAATAGGGGAGGGGGATGGGAGTAGTTGAAGGACGTCTTGGTGTTAGATAAAAAATCAATTTAAAAATTTTTTAGTAGGAAGGGGAAGTGGATGGTGGTATTAGTTGTAGGGGGAAGTGGATAGGGTGGGGTATTATGAGTAGGGGAAAGTGGATGGAGGTATTATGAGTAGGGAAAGTGGATGGGGGTTATATGAGTAGGGAAAGTGGTGGGGGTATAGGGGTAGGGGAAAGTGGATGGGGGTATATGAGTAGGTGGAAGTGGACGGGGCTATTTTATTAATTGGGTAAGGGGGAAGTGGATGGGGGTATTATGAGTAGTGGAAGTGAATGGGGGTATTATGGAGTAGTAGGGGGAAGTGGACGGGGGGTATTAATTGTAGGGGGACGTGGATGGGGGTATTATGAGTAGGGGGAAGTGGATGGGGGTGTTATGAGTAGGGGGAAGTGGATGGTGGTATTAGTTGTAGGGGGAAGTGGATGGGGGAAAGGACGTCTGAGACAGCCGGAAAAAGGCAATGAAGATGTATCAACAATCATAAAACTCTTCTTTGCGGAATCTTGGGTTTTTGGGGGTGGGGGGATGCTGGGGGTGACATCCTGTAATGGGGTATTTATCAGGCGCCCAGGCTCCTACTTATGGCAGTTAACCTGACCATTTGGGCCGGGGTAATGGCTGGACCCCGTCTTTTAATCCTTTTCCTTTTCCTCTTCTTCTTCTTTTTCTTCTGCTTCGTCTTTGTTTTCTTCTTTTCTTCTTCTTCTTCTTCTTCTTCTTCTTCCAAATCTTTTTTGCAGGTTTATGTTTCTCTATTTCTTTCTTTTTTTATCTACGTCTTTTAATCTCTCTTCTTCTTGTTCTTATTCGCCTTCTTCTTCTTTTCGCGTCTTCCTCTCGCTCTCTCTCTCCTTCTCCTTCATCCTCTTCTTCTCTCCCCATATATATATCTCTTATTTTTTTTTTTTTGTCGCCGGTTCTTTTATGAAAACGTCTAGAGGAATATATATATGTATACATAATATATATATATATAATTATATATATATACATATATATATGATATATATCATATATATATATATATATATATATATATATATATATATATATATATATATAAAAACCAACCTTTTCACGAACCTGTAAGAATTTTTTTCGGTGACTTTCGCTGTTATAGACGAATAAACGTAATAAATTGGGTGTATGTCATATATATATATATATATATATATATATCTATATATATATATATATATATATAATATATATATATATATATATATATATATATACAATATATTATTACATATATATATACATATAAATCAGAAGGCGTTGAAGAAGACAACATTAAACATATGTCACTTTATTCTCATTGCGACGTTTCGAGACCAATGTCTCATCATCAGGGCTAAATTAAAGATAAAAAACTGATATACAATACGGCATTAAATTATTTTTGCTGACTAAAAAAAAACACATTGAATAAAGTAATACAAGGAAATTCACAACATTGAAATACAAGTTACTCTAAAAAATGAAATAAAATAAAACGACTTATATAAAAATAAACAAAAAGGCATGATTAAAATTAGGAATAGTTAAAAAAGACACCTTGTCTCAACGACGTTCGGTTGCTGTATGGGAAATCATCGAAAGTAAACAAGAAGAAGGGCCTGGTTTAAGCTATGTACAAGGGAACAGATGAAGAGTGGTTGTTCAATGTTGGAACTAGTTTCTTTGTAGCTAAAGATTCTAAAATTGGAAGGTGATGCGCGTATGGACTTGATAACAATATCTTGAAATTCTTATAGTTTATACTATTTTTACAAAATTTCCCATGATTTCTAATGTTAGATAGTTTCTTGGGTGTTGGGACAGTTTTACACCCTGTACGGAAACTAATGCCCATATGTGCATCACATCTCACCTTAAGCAAGCGGCGCGTGTTTCCAACGTAAGTCTGCCTATAGCATCTGCAGCAAGTATAAATGCAGACAACGCCGGATTGCATTAACGGAGGAAATCTCTCTTTATGACGCAACATATTACTGATAGTTCTAGGGTTCATTCAGATAAACTTAATATCAACAGCTGGAAAATTATTAATTAAAATTCTCCTTCAAGTGAGGTAAAAAAGAGGCGTCATGTATATAAGGAATTCGTATATAAAACTTGAGTTTCTGGGCCAAATGTATTGCTGCTGGAGGATGAAATGAAATTTCCAGAGTTTTCCTGACATATTTCATAAAGAGATTAGGTGGATAAAAATCTGACTTGAAATAATCGTAAAGGATTCCGATTTCTTTGTGGAAAAGACTCCAATCAGAAGTTAATGTCATGGCTCTGTGGAGGAGGGTAGACAACGAATTTGATTTAAAACTGAAAAAACAAAAACTAAAAGTTAAGACCAAGGCTTGTGAACGTTGCCTTTCGAAATATACCTGTGTGAAAACGGTCGTCGTCACGGATAACAATCGTATCTAAGAAAGGCAGTTGGTTATTGTTTTCCAATTCATACGTAAATTTAATGTTGGGATGTAAAGAATTGCCATGTTGCAAGAACGAGTCACAGTGCAAATGGTCCTTCAAAAGAACAAAAGTGCCATCCACATATCGGCGATAAAATAAGGTTTTAAAAGAAGAGGGACAACTGTCCAGCAGTTCTCTCTTAAATTTATGCATAAAAATGTTAGCGAATGTGCAACTCAGTGGGTTACCCATGCCCACACTTTCAACTTGCACGTATACTTCATCATTAAAAACAAAGGCAGTGTCCCGCACTGCCAACTCTAACAACTTCTTAAAATCAGGACGGTTAAAACCATGGTGAACACTTTCATCATCAGTAAAAATAGTATCTAAACTATACTCAATTGTTTCCTCCACGGGTAAAATACTGTTTTTAAATTCTAAGGAATTAGAAAGACTAAGCTCATTATTTTAAAAGCTTTCCAATAAAGGGATGAGATATTTGGCAATTTTGTAGCTATGAGTTGTATAAGACGAAAGGATTGGCATCATAGGAATATTTTCCCTATGTATTTTCGGAAGCCCATACATGACACCAAAAGAAGAGCCAGTGACAAAGGGCATTAGTTTCCGTGCAGGGTGTAAACTGTCCAACCCAGAACTATCTAACATTAGAAATCACGGGAAATTTGTTATCTAATCCATACGCGCATCACCTTCCAATTTTAGAATCTCCAGCTATAAAGAAACTAGTTCCAACCTTGAACAGCCACTCTTCATCTGTTCCCTTGTACATAGCTTTAACCAGGCCCTTCTTCTTGTTTACTTTCGATGCGTTTCCCATACAGCAACCGAACGTCGTTGAGACAAGGTGTCTTTTTTAACTATTACTAATTTTAATAATGCCTTTTTATTTATTTTTATATATTTTGTTTTATTTTATTTCTTTTTTTAGAGTAACTTGTATTTCAATGTTGTGAATCACCTTGTATTTCTTTATTCAATGTGTGGTTTGTTTTATGTCAACAAAAATAATTTAATGCTGTATTGTATATCAGTCTTTTATCTTTTAATTTAGCCTGGATGATGAGACATGGTCTCGAAACGTCGCAATGAGAATAAAGTGACATATGTTTAATGTTGTCTTCTTCAACGCGTTCTGATTTGTACTGCCGAGGAATAGCCTAACCATCATGTTTAATTATATACATATACACACACACACATATATATTATATATATATATATATATATATATATATATATATATATATATATATATATATATATAGAGAGAGAGAGAGAGAGAGAGAGAGAGAGAGAGAGAGAGAGAGAGAGAGAGAGAGAGAGAGATTTCGGGTAAAATGCGAATATGCCAAAGGTCTTGAACCCTTTTGAATTTGAGTATCCAGATGCAAAACAAAAATAAATAAATAAGAAAAAAAAATCTTCGAAATGAATGAAAAAAAAGAGCACACAGACAAACAGGACTCCCAAATTAGTGTATGATAGGCAAACGCTTGAAGAGTAAAAGAAGTATTACAGTGATTCATGACATAATCACTACCAAGGCCAGAAAAGGTACCTATGTTAAGCTGGCCTTATGCCAACATCACTTCGCGATCCACGAGTCAACTTAATATAGAAGTTTGTGGATTTTTTATTTTTCACAGTTTCAGAATATAACAAAAAAAAACGCTAGCAAAGAAAGATTGGTGATCGCAAGCAATGTTTTCAAAAATCTTTAATTAAAGTTTCCCAAACTTAACAAAATATTTGAAATATTAAGGACTATATTTCAACAGTATACCTGATATCACACAAGAGAATAAAATACATTTGCACCCGAGAACCTAAATAGTAAGAATCTTTTATAAAAAAAAAATGGATGGGTGGAAAAATTGATAATTTGGAGGGAAAAGGTTTAGACAAGAAAAATCGATGGCATGAAACAAAGATAATCAAAACAGAAGTAGAAACAGAAAAGTAAAAGGTTCCAAGATTTCGCGGTCAAGCTGAAAAAAGACATTCAGTACTTTTATTTTTCTTCAATTCAATTACTTTATTCAATGTCTTATGTTTATTTAGTCTAATGTCCGTCATCATTCAATTGACTCTTCTTCATTTTCATCCCTGTCATTTGTGCATTCATTAGCTTACGCATGGCAATTTATCTAATCGTTGTATAACCTATATTTTCCCTAATTCCTTCTCTTATTTCAAAAACATCCTTTCCATCCTACTTACTTCTACACCAAACCAGTCACTCTCAAATTTACACATTCTAACATAAGCTTCACTTTCACATTATAAATAAAGCTCTACAGCGTGATAATTCTCTCTCTCTCTCTCTCTCTCTCTCTCTCTCTCTCTCTCTCTCTCTCTCTCTCTCTCTCTATATATATATATATATATATATATATATATATATATATATATATATATATATATAATATATATATATATATATATATATACATATATATATATAAATATATATTACATAAACCTATAACCCATCATCCATGTCTCTAACACTTGACTCCCCCTCACCCAGTCTCTCTCTCTTTCTCTCTCTGGCGTGCGCTCCATCCACAGCATCTGCAGATGTTCTGAGGATGTTAATTAATCTCCATTAGTGTAAAATTAAGGAGGTAATTAATTTATTCTTTGCCCTTCTCGGATGAATGGACGACCTCGTCTCTCTCTCTTCTTTCTTTCTAACCTACTTCACTCTCTCTATCTCTCTTTTTTCTGTTTTACTTTGCTTTCATTCTCTCTCTGTCTCCTCTATTTTTCTGACTTACTTCGCTCCCACCCCCCTCTCTCTCTCTCTCCCCTTCTTTCTTTTTCCTCTTCTTTCTGAGATACTTCGCTCTCTCTCTCTTCCTTTTTATTCTTCTCTTTCTCTCTCTCTCTCTCTCTCTGTCTTCCTTCTTCTTACTCTTCTCTCTCTCTCACTCCCTTCCTTTTTATTCTTCTCTCTCTCTCTCTCTCTCTCTTCCTTTTGATTCCTCTCTCTCTCTCTCTCTGTCTGTCTGTCTCTGTCTTCCTTCCTCTTCTTACTCTCTCTCTCTCACTCTTCCTTTTTATTCCTCTTTCTCTCTCTCTCTCTCTCTCTCTCTCTCTTCCTTCTTACTCCTCTCTCTCACTTCCTTCTTCTTCCTCTTATCTTCTTCCCTACTTACTTCACTCCTCATTAAGCTCATCTCCTTCGTCAAATATCAAAAGTCCATTAGCGCACCAATTCACAGAGCGCAATATTTTCCTGGCGTCGCGTGCTCCCGAGACGGCGGCGGTGGAAAAGATCCTTTTTTATTTTTCTTAAAGCTTGTGAGTTTTAAGTTGACTGTATTTTTCCGGGATTCGGGACGTTATAGCTGTTTATATCTGAGGTTGCGACTGATAATTAACAATGGTTACAGACGCTGGTGTCTGCGGGTGCGCACGCACGCGCATGAACTTGTCTTTATGTATGTATGTAGTATATGCATATATGTGTGTGTGTGTGTCTGTGTAGTGTAATATATATAGATATAATATATATATATATATATATATACATTTATTATTATTATTATGATATATATATATATATATATATATATATATAGATATATACAAGATATATATATAATAGTATCTATAAGATATATATCATATATATATTATATATATGATGGACATATATAGACAGATATAGATTATAGAGTATATAGAGATAGATATATATATATATATACTATCTATAGTATTATTACATATATACATATACGTATACAGAAGATATACCTATATAGATGATATATAATATATATCTATAATAGAGATAATATATAATAGTATGTAGAGGTATATATATAATTATATTATATATTTACCATATATATATAATAGAGTATAATATATATATATTATATGTATATATGATAATGATTATATGTAATAAATATCTATAGATATATATATAGACATTATAAATATATATAATATATATTATATATATATATATATATATATTATGAGCAACCTGCCATAACATTTTTAAAAACCTTCAGGCTACAACCATTAACAATTGACGATCAGAATCTCCCTAGCAACAACAAGACGCAAAAATATTCTATAACATTCTAAAATCCTAAATAAGTAAATAAATAAATAAATAAATAAATAAATAAATAAACAACGATTTCACATTAAACAGAATTAACAAAAACAATGTTGAAAAGAACACTCACCACCAGCCGTGAGACTTGAGATTCATCACACGGCTGGTAATTATACTTTATACCTCCGTCTCCTTGGAAACGGTTTAAGAAACCGACGTCATTACGTAACGCGTCGTCTGAATCTGGTCTGAATGACGAGATGAAGAAGCAATGTTATCCACCCAAGAGGAAACGCAACACCGAGCACCGAGCACTGTACGGAGCTGGACTGACGCTCTTGAACTTAAGTTACAAGACGAATCGTAATCATGTTACTACGACTGTTGGGGGGTGGTTTCATGACTGCAGACTCATGAAGTCATTATTATCATAATTATTGTTATATGGGGGAAATTCTCTATCGCGAGATTATATCTAATGTTCTAAGAGGTCCACAACAATAAAAAAAAAAAAAATATGATGCGAGTTCGTGTATAGTTTAAAAACCCCTTACAAAGCCTTCGAACTCTTCATAAACGAGCTAACGACCGGTGTTAACAATCTAAAGCGAATCTGTTTATTTATTTTTAAATCCACCTCAGTACAAGGTGTGCCTAATCATTCATTTGGACTGAAGACGAACCCAGGGAAGGGTTCGAAAGCTTTGAAAAGGTATATTATATATATATATATCATATATATATATATATATATATATATATATATATATATATATATATATATATATATATATATATATATATATATATTATTTTATGCACGAACGCGCAACATTTTTTTTATTATTGTGGACCTCTTAGAACATTATTGTTATTCATTATTATTTGAACAATTCCGAAGGCTATCATCTTGGTAAACCAAGTTGTCAGTGAGTAGAATGACCATATATGAAATAAACGATTATAGACTTCACCGTCTGAGAACTGCCCAATTACTCAAAAACCGCATTTTTACTACTATTGATAATCGTGGAATTTCCAAAACAATACCACTATTACCAATAGTAGTATGAATGTAAATAAACAAGTGGAACTAATACTGAAATCGTCTTGTTTTGGGAATTCCACAATAACCAGTAGTGGTATAAACATAAATAAACAGAGGAACTGATACTGAAATCGGTTAATTGTGGAATTTCCAAAATATGACGATTTCAGTATTAGTGCCTCTGTTTATTTGTAAGTTTTATATAATTTTATGAACACAGATGGATAACACGTCATGTCTTTCATCTTCATAATTCAATAGTTAGCTCAGACGAGCTTATCGATGGGAAGATACTTAGGAATTATAAGTACTGATCCGCAATTACTTCAGTGGATAAAAAGTAGAATGGTAAATACTTTCAATGTAAATACAATAGGATTTAAAACTGTTCAAAAACTTGTTTTCACGAGTCAATATATTTGTAATTTAAAGACATATTATGTATGTATATATAATATTATAAATTGTAAGAATTGTAACTGTGTATTTTATTAATAAATAAAAAAAAAGGTTTATTACAAATTAATTTTTTTACGTTAAAAGTCCCATTTGATTTTAAAATCACCAATAATACTTGTAAGTGAAGTAACGAGATTCATTTAATCCGGTATTGAAGTTACTATGAGAATTACACCATTAAGGTTGTCATATGAATCGTGCTATAAATCTGGAATAATAATAATAATAATTCTTCGGTTCTAACATTCTGATTCCCAACTAATAACGATAATATTAATAATTATAATAATCCTTCTGCTTGTAATATTCTGTTTCCAGCTAGTAATAATAATAATAATAATAATAATAATAATAATAATAATAATAATAATAATAATAATAATAATGTTTAGAAAATATCCACAATTTTATATAAAAATATATTTATATGTAAAAATATAAAACAAAGACTTTCGAACACCTGAACGGTGTTCCTCATCAGTGTGACGTTAAAATGTAATGAAGAGGATAGTTTCCCTCCGAAGAGCATCTAAAAAGGTGGGCGGGGCGAGAAAATAATAACAGCCCATCATCGAAGTGCTGGTTCGTGTTTTAGGTAATCCCAAACTCAACAGGCAGTTGCGCCAACCTCCTCGATCTCCGAACCTGCGAAGTTGCTCCTGCTTGCACTGCATAGGTGCCATAGTCGGAAACATCCGCTGGGACGTCGGCTATCTGGAGAGAGAGGGGAAGAGGAAGCAGAGCATCAAGGTTCACATGGTCAACGTCAGTTTTAAAATTAAAATCTTTTAAGTATTGCCTGGCAATGAAACTGTTTATAAAAGGATCTTCATTGGTAAAAGATTTATTATCCTCAAAAGATATTCCCATGTTTATAGCGGCGCCTTCAACTAGTCTTTTCACGTGAGAATCGTCGCTTTTAAAAATAATTTGTGCACCATCCCAATTGATTCTGTGGTCTAAATTAAAACTGTGAGCCACCAAAGCGCTGCCCTGTGCATGAAGATCATAGGCCCTTCTGTGTTCCCTTAATCTGACCTCTAATCCCCTACCTCTTTCCCCGTAGTAACAACCACTGCAATCCTGACATGGAACCTTGTAAACACCGCTGTTTCTCTTGGTACTGTTATTATTCTTTGTAAGACCTTTTGCCAAAGTGTTTTTGTAGGTATAAACTATTTCTATGTCCTTTTGGTGCTTATTTATATAATCACCTACTTTTGAGATTTCATCGTGAAAGGGCAATGATACACGTTTCTTGACTTTCATTTCCTTATTATCTTGACCAATGTAAAACTTCTTTTTAGCTCGGCTAATTGCGTCAGTAATAAAATGTTCTGGGTACTTTAAGGACCTAAAAGTGTCTACGACATGTTTGAGTTCTCCGTCTCGAAATGCGGGGTCACATATACGAAGGGCCCTTAAAACAAAACCCATAATTGCATTCCTTTTAACTTATTGTGAGTGGTGAGAAAAATAATTAATATAATTTTCTTTGTTGGTAGCTTTTCTAAAAACTGAAAATTTAAAAGAGTTACTGTTTACATCCCTATGAATTAAAACTTCTAAGAAAGGAATCTTACCATCAACCTCTTTTTCAACTGTAAATTTTATCGAATCGACGACGTTGTTGGCAGTATTCAGTAAGCAATCTAAAGCTATGTCGTCACCGTAAAAAATAAATATGTCGTCTACATATCTCACCCACAGAGCAGGCTTACAGATGGGGTTACATCTCTCTAATATTTCAACTTCTATGAACTCCATGCACAGGTTGGCTAAAGCTGGTGACAATGGTGAACCCATGAAAACACCAGCCTTTGTTGGAAGTATTCATCATTAAGAGTGAAAATGGTAGTCAACAGACTCTAACCAAGTCTAGAAACTGGTCGCAAGGAATAGGAAAGTTGATAGTCCCTTCTTCATGTCTCTTTTTTAAATTTTCCAAAACATAGTCAAGAGGAACATTTGTAAATAAGGATGTGACATCGAGGCTAATTATCCTACCATCGGAGCGGTTAAAACACCTTAATCTGTCAATGAAATGGGAGGAGTGTATTAAGTGAGCATCAGAGATGGTGCCGAGTAATGAACTAAGGGACTTAGCTAACCATGAAGCAAGAACACTCTGTGGGGCATTACAAGTGGCAACTATTGGACGGAGGGGAGTACCTACTTTGTGTATTTTAGGAGAGCCATAAAAATATGGCCAACTAGGGATTTTTCCAGAGATTTTTGACAAGATAAGCTCTTTATGGGCGGGGTCCTGCAAAGAATTTTGCGATCTTTCTAATTTTCCGATTGAAATCCTACTGAGTTTTTGTAATGATGGGAGGGTTAGTTAATTTTATATAAAAATATAAATATGATGGGCTGTTATTATAA
This sequence comes from Macrobrachium nipponense, assembly GCF_015104395.2. Taxonomy (NCBI): domain Eukaryota; kingdom Metazoa; phylum Arthropoda; class Malacostraca; order Decapoda; family Palaemonidae; genus Macrobrachium; species Macrobrachium nipponense. The sequence continues at coordinate 108,127,919 of NC_061087.1, read as the reverse complement.
AGTCTTTGTTTTATATTTTTACATAGAGATATATTTTTATATATAATTGTGGATATTTTTTAAAGAATTTGTTTTCATGGAACTGTGAATTTCTTAACAATAATAATAATGATAATAATATAGTTAATCAATAATGATAATCCTTGGCCCTGTAGCATTCGACTTACCCAAATAATGGCTGCAGCTTGGTTTGCAATAATAATAATAATAATAATAATAATAATAATCTTTTGATCGAAACTTTCCTTGTTATTATTATTAAATAAAATTACCATTTTATTTAATAATAATAATAATAATAATAATAATAATTAATAATAATAATAATAATAATACACACACAAACAAACATACCTCAAGTCATATTCATAACGGGTAACCTGACACACACAAACACAAACACACAAACACGAGAGATGAATTTCCCGGTACATCCGTCTCCTTAAGAAAGTAAAACTCATCTCTAATTAGATTTCGCTGACGGATTACCAACTCCTTATTTCTTCAGCGACGCCTTATTTTCCCGAAATACGTTTGCACCCCTTCTCCCGCTAGGGGGAGGGGGGAAGGGGGAGAGAGATAAGGGGGTGCAGGCGACGATGGGAAAAAGAAATTTTTTTTCTCTCTCTCTCTCTCTCGCACCTTATTTGCGAAACAAATCTCCTGCACGCCCCTCCCCCCCTACAGAGGTAGGGTAACCCCCCTCCCCACCTACAGTCAGGGAAAACCCCCCTTCCGCTACATACTCAGGGGAAGGGGGAGGGGAGAAAAGTCGGATGATTTATTTACCTCAGAACTGGCGAGGAATAAATTAATTAAGGTTTAATTTCGGATTAATGGAGATTAATTAACATTCTGTAAACGTCTCGAGAATCAGTTGCGGCAGGGGTGGGGGTGGGATGGAATTGGTTGTTAGGGATAGGGGGGGAAGGGGAGGGAAAGAGCAAAGGTCGTGGTGGGGGCTCCCTGGTGGAGGGGGTAATGTTCGCGACTCATACATATGCATACATACATTTATGCACTAACACATGTATATTATACACTCATGTATAACTGAATCACGAAAGTTTAGAACGTGATAAATACACACACCCACATATATATACATACACACACAACACACACACACACACACACATATAATATATATATATATATATATATATATATATATATCTATATATATATATTATATATATATATCTATATATATAAATATATATATATATATATATATATATAATATATATATAGATATATATATATATATATATATAAATATATATATATATATATATAGATATATATATACGTATAAAAATATTATAAGTAGAACTATTTACCTCTTTTATTCGATATGGTGTTCCTAGTTCGAATTCCCTTTATGCAATAGACTGGCATACAGTTAAGCTGGCCTTATGCCAACACGGTCCCTTGTCCTTGGGCCGTCTGAAAGGGTGGTAAGACATATAAGAGAGCATGAGACCTGATGCGGACCTCTTAACTCTAACCAATAGAAAAGACATATAAGAACCCAAACACTACATAGATAACTGACCAAAGGAATATAGTAAATCTAATTCACTGTGGTATCTATCAAGCAGTTGAACGAGAATACTATAGTAGATTCACATCAATCGTGCATCTGATGCCTAGGCCCGTGCCTTACATCGCTCCTGATTGGCTGTTGATATGCCAATCATAGGGCTGGTAAAAACTCTCAGACTCTCGAGAGAGTCCACATACCCAGGATGTATGCTCCACCTCTCCTACGGGATACTTTTGACAGACGAATCCCTCAGGAGAGGAGGAACACACATCCTGCCTACGTGAACTCTCGAGAGAGACTGAGAGTTTCCAGCCCTGTGATTGGCTTATCAACAGCCAATCAGGAACGTCGTAAGGGACGGGCCTAGACATCAGATACACGGTTGATGTGAATCTACTATAGCACCAGGTAGTAACTACCACTTCAGAGAGACGAGAATTACTTCAAAATCATCAACATGAAACCACTACGATTTCAACCTCAACCAATCACAAAGCTGAAAAAACGTTTGGATTCAAATGTAAAGCATTCGTGATGGGAAATCAGAAATATACTTCTGTCGGATTAAATAACGAAGTGCTAATCCCCTTCCCTTCAAGGGGGGAGGGGGTTACCTATTCGCATTTCTGAGGACTGAAATAGCTTCAATAAACAATCTCGATGTGATTATGAACCCGGGACCTTGAGACTACTGCCAAATCTCATTGACGAAGAGTAGATAGACAGACAGACAGACAGCCTGACTTGTTTATCCCCAAAATGAACCCATTCAGTCACCCTTCATATCATTGGCTAAAGACGCTTCTAGGTTTCTGGGTCTAAAGGGTTTTCTGTTTACATTGCCACAAAGTATATCGCGGCGTCCCCCTGGGGCGCGCCATTAAGCGACGTTTATACAAGTAACTATAAGAGTCCCCCTCTTTTTACTTTTTTTAGCAAGAAGAGGAACTTCATTTACATGACACTGTTGATGAGTGCCACATGGCGTCAGGGCTCTCGAAACAGTGCCAGCGGGGTGCCTACAAGAACGCTTGACGTTGGCATGGTTTACGACTCAGCCGAATCTGACGTACTAGACCAAATTTTTTTTACGATTATTATTTTTGTTTTTCTTCTCCTTTTCCTTTTTCCACCCGCTTTCCTACGCAGTATTCTCGAGAGAGGCGGCATTTTCGTTTACATATGAATGGTAAAACACTGCGGTACACACACACATACGTCATGGAAGGCGGCCAATGGTACTAGGGCTTCGTTTCACGCCTTTTGAGTTGTTATGTTGAACCGATCTGGCAAAAGGCTTTCTATTCTGCAGCTCAGCATGTCATCGTGTTTATGGTGTGTGGGTCTCTCTCTCTCTCTCTCTCTCTCTCTCTGTCTCTCTCTCTCTCTCTGACGAAATAGTATTATGACAGCCCCATTTTCGAAGATTTATTGCCATATTCGCTTTAGATGGGCTCAGTATTATTCTTAGTTATCAGAAATTGTCTTTGCTACTTAGATATATCAAAACAAACGCAATACACCATTAAAATATTCCTTTACCTACAGTTCTGTACCTAACTAACAGTACCAATGGAAAAATAAAAGGCTAAACAATTCATAAATGCATCAGTCACACTGCCACAAAGACTGAAATAAATTCGCTAGCTTTAGAGTAAGAACATTAACTTTACTCGGCTACTGCTCTAGTCTAATCTTAGGCTTATGTAAGGAGGTAAATAGCTATGTGTTTGTTCATTTCATGAACATCCTTGAAAATTACTTAAGCATTTCACTGATTAGATCGTTGGTATAAGAAACTTCAAGACATTACATTCCTGAATCAACATGACGATCAGTATACAGGAAATGATTAGACTATATTCGCTAGCAAAATGACATTTCATACGAATTTCCTGTGATAGGCTTTTCGTTTTCCTACACCCTCACCACAAATCTGTGAGCTGTGACTCTTAGATAAAACGTCCTTACAAAGAACGCAACAAGAATGGCAATAGTATGTCCCCATCCTAAAAACTTGAATTTATTATTATTACTCCTCGACTGCTGAGAGAGAGAGAGAGAGAGAGAGAGAGAGAGAGAGAGAGAGAGAGAGAGAGAGAGAGTTTCTGTAATGTTGACATCCCTGTAGCTTTGCAGATTATTCGTACCCTCAATGGGTCTAGGGAAAATTATATGCTGCAATTTGCCCGTCGCGAAACCGCTCACGTTTTTGGAAAGTTTTCTGAAGAAAAGAGGAAACTTTCACACTAAACAAGTAATACCAGAAAGAAAAACACTTCTAATGCCTCAGTAGGATTAATGTATTGGTCTAAAGTTCACTAGAGACGTGACGTCATTGGTCAATGACTTTTTCTCAGTATGAAAATCTGAGTTGTAAGGCTGTTGGAATTTTTCAGAATTTTATTTTTATTCCTTCTGGGCAATTTGTATTTGTCCTTTGTAACTCTTGAATTCATTATAGATAAAAATAAAAGGTTTCTCCTCAGAAATAATTGAACTCATTGTATTTTCCATTTGGAAAACCGACACCTTCACCGCCTCGTCCTCTCTACAGAGTACGAGTAGGCCTAATCCACCAGTCATCAATTATGTTTGTAAAGCTTTTTATCTTTCCCTTTTCTATACTTTTTCCTCCTTGGACTGCAAGTCGTTCATCTACAATAAAGTACAACACAGACCAAACAGGATCCGAAATATGGGTCTCTTTGAACCAACATTTTAAGAATGTATCTTACGCCAACAAATCTTCCAGATATCCTACAACATACGGAACTCATTTTTCTTTTATATTCACGGGTTGGTTCTTTCACAAAAAAAAGCAACACTACAAGAAAGTCAGTTTTTTGACCATCAATATGCTTACTAAACCAGTACTTTGAACGAGTTTCATTCACAATTTACGGAGGTTGTCACGGGGGATATCATCAGATCTAAGAATCACGTAACTCGTAGACCCATGAGCATCATATGAACAGACATCTGTTGAAGAGGAAATGCGCTTCAGAGCTTAATATAACTGAGGTTATGGAAAATAAGTGACGAACATTGAAGATGCCCAAAAAAGCACTATCAGAATCTATGTGTTTACTGACTTACCATTGTCAACCCTTTACCATTTCCCTCTTGGCCAGCAGATACGCTTAGAAATATCTAACGTCTTTTGAACAACCTTGGTAAAACACCAGTTTAACCCCCTGTACACAGCAGTAAAGTCTACGTTTATTTCTCTCTCCCCCTCCTCCCTATTTGTCAGGATAAGGAAACACACGGAGCGTGGAATCATTTATTTATCCACAAAAAAAAGAGAGACACATACTTGAGGCATTGAAGAACTAACAGGGTGAAGGGTCCTCAGAAAGATTACATCGAGGAAAGGACTGAGCATCTACGCAGATGTTAGTACTATTCTGAAGGAGGACAGAGAAGGAGTCAATTAGATGTTGTAGGATTTCGTAGATGACCAGTCCTTCTGCAGATGATAATTCTTTTCGTTTATATAAACTTCCTGCCACCCTGCGTGGTGGGGACAAGCGTTTTTTTTTTTCTTCAGATATTCCAGCCTCTGGTACGTGAGGATTAGGCCTATAAGAGGCTTGTGGGTTGCTGTGATTTCAAACCTGGGGAATGATTATTTATCCATCTTGTTTCCAATGTAGATTTTCTCGTTTATCTTTCTTCATTTCATTCGTCGATCTCAGACGTTATTACAATAGACAGACTTCTACAGCAACGACAGCGGGTACTGAAGAGGCGAGAACCCTCAGGTACCAGAGGGTAGGGCGCGGCATGATGGGGGGGCGGCGCCCTTTTCGACGCGGACACGCAGGGTTACGGGATTCTATCCTGGACCCGCTAGCCTATATTATACCAAGAAAGGGTTCCATCAAACATTCCTAAGTGATTCCCTTGAGTACCCTAACAGTTTTTAAAATCTAAAAACCCTTGCATTCACTAACCAATACATTTATACACTATGAACAGCTTTATACATTATGAACAATTATCGAATTGTTTTCTTTTTAGCGAATTCATCTGTTTCTTGTGTGTGTTTTTTTCTCCGCGTGAAATGATTTAATAAAAAACACAATTCTTTGAATGCATGGGTTCGAGGATTCGAGTTTTTTTTTAATATATATAGTAATCTGGGCCAACTGGGCTTTTATTAATATTTATTATTTTTCTCGAGAAGCAAATCCCCTCCTATTACAAACCCCCTTACTCCATTTTAAGTTTTCCAACGACAGGAAAAAAAACTCAATCAAAAAATGAGCAAAGAGGGAGCGAGTGTTTTTTTCCCATTTTGTGACATGAGCCAAAAACTGACCTGAGGGAATTTCAAACTTCCTTTGCATATTTTTTTTTTATTTTATTTCATCACGAAACAAAAGACACGCGCACCTCCATCAAAATTACGACTCACTTGTTCGCTTTTCATTTTTTAAAGCTACATACAATAAATAATTTTTTACATTCTTCGCCAAAAAAAGGGCAACAGATACGAAACGCAATGAGGTAAATGACTGAAATCACAAGAATATCTAATCAACTATACAAATAAGAATCGTTACCTTTATAATATATCGGGTTAATCTCGGCCAATCTAAGTAACAGCGCAAAAAAAAAATATGGCCTAGTTGCACGACAGTCGTACACGGCAGTCGTAGAGAAGTGCAAGACAGTCGTAGAGAAGTGCACGACAGTCGTAGAGAAGTGCACGACTGTCGTGCAAGTAATAAAATCAACAACCAAATGAGAACTAACGAAAAAAAAATCAACGAATTTTTCCTTTTCTTGCATGATTTGGCATCATCCTCCTTAGCACCACCCAAACAGCAACTAAAATGTGCAAATTTACAGCGGATGATGTTTCAACAAAGCTAATTTCAACAAAGCAAATTTACAGAGAAAAAGATTAACCAAGATGGGTATATGAACAAATGCAAGTGTGACATTTCGCTTCATACTTCAATCTAGGAAAACGCTAACAATGACCTAACAAGTGTAAATGAAACTGTAATGGCGTGTAATGGTGAACATATGGTTGTATCTCAGCGTGTCTATCATAATAACTCGTGAATTCAATGAAAGCATTTAAGTCATGTTTACAATGAACTTCAAACTTAACTGTCAAAATGCTAGCAGATATGTTTATGTGAGTAACGAACAGGTGCATTTTCACAAGACCCAAAACATTTTTAGTCAAAAGATGACTGGTGAGGAAACGAAGTATTCCCCCTCTGCCATCTTTGCTTTTTTTTATACAGATATACATTTATATATATATCACTTTCAGACCGCCATTTCATATGTTTTTTATTTCCGTTTTCAAACAAGCAGAGGCGAAGACGTAGAAGGAGAACTAGAAGAAGATGACAAAGACCTCTCCTTCAGGCATACAGAGATAAGGCACGACTTCAACGCTGAATGGCTACAAAAGAGTCCTTCGTTAGGATCTCCCCACACCTCCTAGGATTGCGTGGTGACTTTCACGGGCGTGTAGAAGTTGTTGTAAGTCCCCCAGCCCTTGGCCGCTAGGTTGAAGCTGGCCGAGCGGCGCTTGTCGATTTGCTCAGTGGTGGTGACCAGGTCCAGCAGCGAGTGATGGGGCACTGCGACAAGAAATTAGTCGTGAGTGGATGGAATGTAGTCCCTTTCAAAGGATGACATGGTGGCTAAGAAGTGCACAGTGATATATGTGTTATTTTCATTCATGTACACTGAAGATTTTGCTAAGTTTGATGGCTGAGCAGTTTGTACAATCAAGTTGGTGAAAGCATCCTGATTCCAGTCTCGCGCACACATGTAGAAGTGTAAAAAAATATGCTAATGTCTTCAAACTTTGCTTAACTTAGTTGACAGGGTACTTCTGATTAGATTTTTTGGTCAAAAGGAAACTTCAATAAGAAAAACTCCAGCACAATATAATACAAATACCAGTTTAGACACATAAACTGATGCCAATTCTTACCATCAACTGGTGTTGGAGGAAGCGAAGCTCGTTGGACGACCTTCACCTCGGCAGTATAAATGGCACCAGCCCCTGTGGATGAGGAGGGATCGGGAGGATTGTTGGTGCCACATGACAGCAAGGAAGAAGTCATTGGCGGAGGTGTCTTAGCGGACATGAGACTCATCTCAGTACCCTGTCGGGTACTCGTGAGTTCAGTCAGTGCCTGTTTCCCATCAACTACTACTTCCACCCCCCCCTCTATTTTGTCCTCCACCTTCCCAATTTCCACTGTCTCTGCATCCTTCTTTTCAACTTTCTCTAATACCTTTTCTGTTTGCTGTGCAACTGGTTTCTCTGAGTGTTTATGTGAGCTAGGGATGTGTTCACTATTGGCCTGGGACTGATTACATCTAGAGCTGTCCATCTCTTTATCTGAGTGTGTGACATCTGCAGCACAACTATCTTTCTCCTGCAAACTGAAATCGTCACTCTCTGTATCTAGGTCATTCACGAAAGGTTGCTCAGATTCTTCAACTTCCTCATTGTAACTTGCTCTTGATACACTTCGGTAGAAATCAGGGGGATGAAGGTCAGTAACATTAATGGTATCAATCAGAGAGGAATTCTCAAAGGATTTCTCCCAGTCGCTTAAAAAATCTCGAAGTTCATCCTCGTTCAAGGATGATCGTTTTCGGTAATCGTAAAGTTGAATTTTTGGGATAGGAAGAGGACTTTCTACAAAATCATATCCTTTAAATTCACCCAGTGACTTTAGCTGAGGGATTCTCTTGATCATTTTGACATCTTTATGTGTACCTTCTTTGTCTTCTGACATACTAACTAAGCTGACAGAACTACCTGAATGGACAGTTCTAGATATTGAGTCATCAGTGCTGTGTATAATTTTGGTTTTAGTGTCAGAACTATGATGCACTGCCTTTAATTCAGAAGTATGGCTGACTTGTGAGTCAATAACTTTAATCTGTTCAGTGCTCATAGACTCAGAAACTGCAGATGTCTCAGTCTTGCTTAAGGCTGTACAAGATGACAGAGTATTAGAGAGTTTTTCAGAAGATACAGAGGCAGTGGTATCCAGAGAGGATATGACTGCAACCTTATGAGGTGGCAAATCAATCCTCTCTTTGTTAACCAAACTTGTAGAATCAGATTCTCCTGCTAATGAAATAGGGTGATAACTATTGCCATTAGAAGCATCCTTGCAAAAGGAAGGCTCGCTTGCTAAAGAAAATTGTGGTAAGCTGTTGCATGCACTAGAGAGATTATCATAAGCAGACTTATTGTTATGGAACTGAGGAGTAATGGGGGGAACTGAGGGAGGAGATGGAGACTGTAACTGTGAAACGTTGTGTATCAGTGAAGATAGGGAGATAAGGGGGAGAGATGTGGGCCGAGCAGGTCTGTTGTTTAAGGTGGTTGTGATATTTTTCACACAGCTATCCTTTTGAATGATATTGGATGAAGCTCCAGTACTTGTAGAAGTTACACTACAGCTACTGTTTGACTGGGCAGAACTGGTACCTTTTAAATCTTTCTGATTTAAAGATGAATCATTGGTAGATGGTAGAAAGGTAGGGCCTTTTTCCAGATCCACATTGGCAATGCCCTTGTGTTGGATCTGCTGATAGCTGGTTTTGGTTTCCATCTTACTCAATGCTTCATTCACCATTGCTTCACAACCATTCAGCACCATTTCCGTACCATTTGGCATGACTATTAATGGTGGGCTTCCTGGTTTAAGTGTATCTTGGCTCTCGTCCTTGTGTGAAGTTTCATTGTTAGTGGAAGGTGTGATCACTGAGGAGGAGGAGGAGGATGACGACGATGCAGGAAATGGTCTCTGTTGCTTAAGAGGTGCAGTGGCAGCAGGAGAGGCAGTTGCAGAATCTACTGGAGCATAAACTTTAGATTTATCAGCAGAGAAGGAAACAGCAGCCTTGGAATAAGAAGAATTACTTACAGAGACATTAGTTCCACTTACTGGAAACTTTTTATTATTAGTTGCAAGTGCAGGAGTAGACTGGGAGGAGGCAATTCTTTCATGGAACTTAGAGAGGTCTAAAGGTTTGGGTTTAAATATGACAGTTGGCACAGGAGAAGATGATGCAGAGTTTCCAGTACACATTAAAGGCTTAGGTGATGATTTCACAGCAGCCATGCGGTTAATGTGGCTTGTCGGAACGGGTGAGCCAGTAGGTGTATGAACAGACCAGGAAAGTGGGCTGGGCGAGATACAAAGAGGTGAAAAGACTTTTGCAAGAGGTTTAGGAGAACAAGCACTCTGAATAGGAGAATCCGCAGTAGTTCTTTGGGAGCTGGAGACACCAGTAGGGGGAAAACACAAGGGAGAGAAAGTCTTGGCGACAGGCTTGGGGCAACTAGCGAAGGTGGCTGCTGAAGGCGGAGTAGAAGCATGAGAGCGAGCAGGGATATTGTCTGCCACTTTGTTGTTGCTAGCTGCATTGGTCTGATAGGGACGATTTGGCGTCGCCCTGCCTCCACCATTGCCACCACCTGCAGGAGTGGTTGCTGGCACCAGTTTAGACTTGGAAGGTTCTGGTTTAGGCTTGGAAGGTTCTGATTTAGTAGTAGGCCTAGTAGGTTGGGTCAAGATCTTAGAGATATCTGGGAGATTGAAGGAGCCTGCAGACAGACATTGGAAGACTACGGTAAGAAAGAAAAACAAACTAAAAACGGGGTCAATAATAACACAATTTTCACAGTTCATGCATAATGTCATCATACTTGAAATTCGGGGTAAATTCAGGCAGAGGAGATGAAAAATACAAAATATAAATAAAACACATTGCCAAAGACTGACATGCTGCAAGTCATGCACTTAGCGCTGCATATATCACATTGAAGTGGGATGCGGATCACCAGTAAGTACTCACAGTTACAGAAAAAAAGGAAGGAAACAAAGTTATTGCATTGTTAACAACCAAATACCTCAAGCATGACTTTATTAACGACGATGGCACAGCACAGGAGGAACAATTGCGGACAGAAAATACACTTGTAAAGTCAAAAGGAATGTAAACGCTCTGCATTGAGAAGCACCCTTTTCCAAAAGGAATTTAACCAAGACATCTGACTCAGAGAACATCTCTTTCTTTGAGGCAGAGACAAAATCAGTCCTAAATGATATACAGTCTAAGGCTACAGTGACACTGTTCTTCATGAGATCATTGTGTATAACACTATAGAGACCAAACAATGTTTTTTTTTTCCAAAATGCCAGTGGTATAGTGTCGGTCATTCCTTGCCACACAAACACACACTCCTGGCTTCCTCAACCAGAAAATCTGAATAGAAATGCATCATTAAATATATAAACATTCTGATGATAACTCTGGCAAAAAGCACTCACCTGGTGCAGCTGCTGGTGGGGCAATGGATAATCCAGTCGCAATCTGTAAAATAAGGTGTTGGCAATCAGTCCTGTGTAGATATTCTATGGTTCTGAAACGCCAGTAGGCTAAATGATGCCATGGGGCACCGATACATTGTACAGGGTGTCCATAAAGTCCAGTACCATTACAAGTATTTATTGCTTGTAATGGTACTGGGACTTTATGGACACCCTCTATTGTACTACGCATCTTAAAAATTAACAAAATTAACGAAAAGATTAATGTCTCAATATTTACCTCAGACCTTTGTGCTCAATTATAAGGTACATCATAGAAATTAAATCAAATCAGTTTTATATATACATATATGTATAATGAAATTTAACAACCACTATATCTATTGACATACACATCCACGTTTTACCTTTTCTTAAGTATTTGCGTAACAAATAAAAATTTTCAAAAAGTCAGGACTTGTTTTATAAATTTTCAAAATGTATAATTAACTGTACCTCGCAAAAAATGTTCTAAAACCTTTTTTAGCTTAAAGATCATACTATTTATGGAAAGCATAGCTATGTACTGTTGAATTTGACAACAATGTTCCTTATTGCTATGGCATAAAATGAAAGTAGCCAGTCGACAATGAATAACTTAACTTTTAAAGAAGTTTTGTACAGGATTAAAAAAATTGCAGTAAAGGCAGTGTCCTATCTCTTGCGAATTTTAAAAGGGAGAAAGTCTTAAGCATCCTCCTATGAAGAGATGGCGTACTAGATTCTCTCTTATTATGGAGAGACAAGAGTCTTCGGAAGTCTTGATGAAGGGGATTTCCCTTAAGTACTGTTGCATCATTCATCTAATTTTATCCCCCGCACATTATAATATTTCCTTTCACCCTCACTGCAGCATTGTACTGAAGCCTCTTGGTAAACTCCTTCCTAGTCCTCGTGGTTGTTAAGATCAACAACTCGAAAAACAGCTGCTTTGTGAAGCCTCCTCTCTTTGGGCCTTGACTTGTAGGCCTTTGGCTGCCGAATCATTGGTCTTATAAGTCACATTAACTTTGAACCGCCTAACCTACCTAAGCTAAACTGGAAGCTTAGTCTGCTTAGTCCCCTGAAAGGTTATGGTATCCACTGAAAAAACAGTGGCCATTAGCTCACTCCTAAGTATATATCTTAGTTTAACCAGACCACTGAGCTGATTAACAGCTCTCCAAAGGCTGGCCCGAAGGATTAAATATTTTGGCGTGGCTAGGAACCAATTGGTCACCTAGCAACGGGACCTACAGCTTATTGTGGGATCCGAACCACATTATATCGAGAAATTAATTTCTATCACCAGAAATAAATTCCTCCGATTCCACGTTGACAGGGCCAAGAATCGAACTCCGGACCGCCGGATTGGTAGGCGAGCGCGAAAACCACTCGTCCAACGAGAAACTCAGAGAATATGTAATACACTACAATATAGAAATGAGAGTACAAAAAAAGATCTCAACCAATATGTCAAGGACATCTAGTACCACGACCCCTGAAGAACAAGGGCTAAAGAGCTGACCAAAAGGGGGAAAAAATAACCAACAGCTCGGACCATGATAAAGGGAAACTAACCCTACTGAAATGCAAAGAAATATGTGGCCAAATTGCCAGATCGCTAGACTGACGAACCATAAGAGCGAGAAAAAAAACTGTTAGTAGAAAATGTTCATGTTACAGTTATCTCTGATCAGAGCTTGACAGGTTAACGATGACCTGTCCATACATGGAAAATAATTACAATAATTTGTTTAACAGAAACCATTTAATGACAGTCCTTAATTGTGAACGACATTTTAGGAAAATGCTATGGACTGGAAGCAAGAATCTTGAGTCTGTCATGAGTGAATGATAACAAGAACATAAATTCGACCTTTTCTTTGGTCGTTGTAACTTAAGTGACAAAAAATATGTTTTCATGTCGCATAAAGTGGATTAACGGATTTTACTATAGCTAAATCAAAGGCTCGGTAGATCAAGACATTGGATCGTGACAAGACTGAAACTTTTTTGCAAATCGTTTCTGGGTTTCCCCGTTGATTAAAAGGGACTATAGATTTTTGAGTAATAATCACATGACAGCCATGAGAACATGTCTTTGATGAGATATTGTTGGCACTAATGTTATTGACCTTTGATTAAGAAAGCTTATTCTCAATCATTTCATGACAAGGATATGATTTTGACAAATCATTTCGGGTAAGACATTTAAGATGAACGAGGAATTTTCTGAAAAAGTTAACTAGTAAGTTATGACAAAATTCTGGGTTTGGTAACATGGTCCAAGCAAGAATCTTAATATGACAAATTTCTCAGCTAAATGCCAGGTCGACATCAACAAAAATCAGACGATTATATATTTGTCAGTCATTTAAATCACATGAATATTGGATTTAAAAACATATTACAATAATCACAAGAGAACTGAGTTGGACGAATCAATATGAATATTGATTCCGATAAAAATACCATAATTACAAAAGAAATCACTTGAATAAATCACCATAAATATTGATTTCGAAAAAAAGAATATCACAGTTACGAAAGAACTGACTTGGGAAAAAAATCATTATAAATGTTGATTTTGAAAAATAAAATTACTAAAATAAAAAAAAGCAACTTTTTTGGCAAAATCTGTGTATTGATTTCGAAAAAAAAATTACCAAAAGTAGGAAGGAAATGACTTTAAAAAGTCATTATGAATATTGATTTTAAAAGAATTCTCAAAATTACGAACGAATTTACTTTAAAAAAAATAACTATGAATAGTAATTTGGATAAAATTAAAAAAAACTACGAACGAATTTACTTGAAAAATTATTATGAAAACTGATTTCGAAAAAAAAAATTGCAAACGAATTTACTTTGAAATCCACTATGAACACTGGTTTCGAAAAAATTACAAAAACTACGAACGAATTGACTTTGAAAAATCATTATGAATATTGATTTCGAAAAAAATTACCAAAATTACGAACGAATTTATTTTAAAAAATCACCATGAATACTGATTTCGAAAACATAAATGAACGAAATTACGAAATTACGAATACTGATTACAAAAATAACTAAAATTACAAAGTAAATCACTTGGAAAAATCCCTTTTACTAATTCAAGGATAGTCACGACCAGTATGTTAATTTGATCCTTCAAGGACCAAGGACCGTCGACAAGCTTTTTTGAAGGAACCAGGACCTACCGAGGAAAGGAACCTTCGTCAGGTACGTGCCCATTCACTTACCGGGGCAGGCCTGGGCATCTCCATCCAACGGGGCACGGAGGAGGCTTTCGACTCCGCTCTCCCGCACAACGTCTCGGCAAGCTGGAGCAATTCCATACAAGTTCAAGTTTATAACAGTTATATATAAATTCTTCCGCCTTTTCTCTGAGTAGCTTTTATTATAAAAATTATAAAAAATACATTTTTTTCCTTTGCTGTAGTTTGGCTTTGACGTTAACGTCTTGTGGTTCTTATTTAAATTAATTTTCTACTGATGAACTTAAGTGAATGTATATAGACTTGGTATTCGAAATGCGGAAAATGAAGGAAATAATATATGAATAAATTAATTAGTGTCTATTAGATAAAACAATGTAAATAGACTTAAATAGACTTAGTATTCGAAAAGCGGAAACTCAAGGAAATAATATATGAATAAATTAATTAGTGTCTATTAGATAAAACAATGTAAATAGACTTAGTATTCGAAATGCGGAAACTGAAGGAAATAATATATGAATAAATTAATTAGCCTATAAGATAAAACAATGTAAATAGACTTAAATAGACTTAGTATTCGAAATGCGGAAACTCAAGGAAATAATATATGAATAAACTAATTAGTGTTTACGAAATAAAAACAAACTGATGATCTATATTCCTTCCAATGCACTAAATCAGTAAAGAACCAATCACTCAAATCTTACATTCATATTCATTAAAATAAACACCAGCTGTTAGTTACCACATTCTACTTATATGAAATTAATGACAACGCCAAGTATTATACGTAAATAATTAATGAATGCGTACATGCCACATTTTTTTTATCACTCTAACTACGCAGACAAGAAGAAACATAGACAAGTATTCAAAACAAAAAATGGCATATTTCCGAGGAACATCGAATGCCATCGATGATTTTCGTTCATTTTGTTTGTGAATACTTATGCCTTCCATCGGCGTGCAACAGCAGTAGCAGTAATTAGCTTATCCGCTCGGGTTATAAATGTTAATTTTTTGTTATGCAATGCAGCGTTAATATGGTCAATTTTACATAGCTTTTTTTATACATTGTAAGCGTATTATCTCATACAGCGCAAAACGTCATTCGCTTTCATAACGAGATAATTAGGAATCTAGGCGCTGAACCGACAGCTAAAGCGTTCGTAGTGATTGATGGACACTGACAGATGTGTCATTCATTTTCACAATGCATATGACACATTTCTTATTCCTTTCTACGTTGAGGTCAGGAATGAGAAAATATCACGTGATTCCTAAAAGTACTCTCAAGATATGTTTACTGAAAGTCAGGAATGAGAAAATATATTTACTTAGTCAGGAATGAGAAAATATCACGTGATTCCTACAAAACTTCTTAAGATGTGTTTACTGAAAGTCAGGAATGAGAGAATATAACGCGATTCCTAAAAGAATTCTTAAGGTATGTTTACTGACAGTCAGGAATGAGAAAATATCGCGTGATCCGTAAAAGAATTCCTAAGATATATTTACTGAAAGTCAAGAATGAGATAATATCATGTGATTCCTAAAGTCAGGAATAATAAAATATATTTAATTAAAGTCAGGAATGAGAAAATATATTTACTTAAACTCAGGAATGAGGAAATATATTCACTTAAAGTCAGGAATGAGAAAATATCACGTGATTCTCAGTAGTATTCTTAAGATATATTTACTGAAAGTCAGGAATGAGAATATATCACGTGATTCTTGAAGGTATTCATGAGATATGTTTACTGAAAGTCAGGAATGAGAAAATATATTTACTTAAAGGCAGAAATGAGAAAATATCACGTGAGTCTTAAAAGTACTCTTAAGATATGTTTACTGAAAGTCAGGAATGAGAAATATTCCGTGACTCTTAGTAGTATTCGTAAGATATATTTACTTAAAGTCAGGAATGAGAAAATATCACGTAATACCTAAAAGAATTCTTAAGATATGTTTACTGAAAGTCAGGAACCAACAAATATCACGTGATTATGATGATTATTCCTAAGATATATTTACACCAAAATCATAAGACTTTTAAATACTTAATAAATTGACGATAAAAAATTCTAAATGGCCTTATATAAATACCCGTTAAAAAAATTTATATGGCCTTATATAAATACCCAACTCAAATGCATGATGTGTGAGTGAATATATGTGTATATCAAATTTCAATAAACTTTTAACTAAATTAAATTTTTTAAATCCAAGGAATCGATAATTGCCTGTTGAAGGCTAAATCTTGAACTCTTCAGATATAACATTCCTCGTCTTCGGTGGAGTTTAAAATAATTATTTTTTATTTTATTTAGCAATATTCTAAGATTAAGAGAATATAAGCCCTATCGGATATACTATATGAAATTCACACAATCAGACAAAAATAATCTTTACACAAGGTAATGAAAGCGTAACTTAGCCTGCTAACAATAAATTTTACGAAAAAGTTATACGACACTGAATAAAGTATATATAAAAATTATGTGAGGCAGAATATGTAGCCAATTCCTTCATAATTATCTACATGATATTAAAAGTCAGTCATCAATACGCAATTAAGTACCGTTAAGCAGCATTAACTACATCCAAAAGCGTCGAGTCAGCTCTTAAATCATTGTTAAATTTTATTTTTAAAAATGGATTTATGTGTTGGACAAATTTGAGAAGGACGAAAATAAAAACCAAATTAGAAATTCAGGTGAAGAGGGAAGGTATTCCTTTGGGCGGGAGGGGGTGGGGCATAAGGAATAAAAATTTAAAACTCTCTTTTAGATTTACCATAAGTTTATTTCAGCCTTGTAAAATATATCACTTTGTGATATTTCAGCTTTTGCGTCATTTCCTGTTATAGTACTCGTATATGCACAACACTGATTCAATATATATATATATATATATATATATATATATATATATATATATATAATATATATATATATATATACTATATATATATATATATATATATATATATATATATATATATATATATATATATATATATATATATATATATATATATATATATATATATTATATATATATATATATATATATGTACGTGTATATATTATTAGTATACATATACAGGTATGTGCACAAGGACATACGCAAGAGTTATCTTTTTCCGGTACCAGCATTATGGAAAAGGAGAAATTAACCACCACAGGCTACATTTCAACTGGAATGAAAATAACAGCGTGGAGGACTGGAGCGCCACACACTAAATATATTTCTAAAAACACATTCCAGTTTGTCCTCTCCTCTTTCAGGCACTTAGATTTGTGTTGTATCAAACAAGGTGTAATGTTTAGGGTTCAATTATTCATGTGCATATAAAATATATATATATATATATATATATATATATATATATATATATATATATATATATATATATATATATATATATATATATATATGAGTTATTTTTCAGCAAAGAATATTAATTTCTTTACACCAGTTAGTTGCATAAAGCTTGATACAATTGCTCCCAGTTTATTGCAGTACTCAAAGCTCATACTACAATATCTACCTACTTTATATTCTCTCGTATCAGATTAGCTTCATATTTATCCTTTTTAAATTGTTTACAAGTTATTGCCAGCTCGTAACTTGCCTTATTTATCATTCCTTATGTATAACTTTATAAGAAAAATACTTTCCCAGTAATTTATAATTAATGCATCAACATATACTATAAATGTCTTTCTCGGACCAATGCAATGGTTTACATTGATTACGTGAGAGCACTTCTCACTAAACAAGGCATGTTCCAACCTCCAGCTTACTCGGAACGCGTGCAAGATTTAATATGCATTAAAATCTACGGTCAAACAGAGCCTTCTTTCACTAACGAGACTTTAAATATATATATATATATTTTTTTTTACATTTTCATTCTAATAAATAAATCATAAATATCCTATCCTAAAATTCCTGTATTTTTAACTCAACGCAAAGCACCTTTTTCAGACTCTCGTAGGCTCTTCCATTTGGCTTCCCTAACCCCAAACCAACAACAACAACAACAACAACAAAGTAGTTTGTTGGTTTACTCCCCGAGTAAGCGAAAAAAAAATACAGAGTTAATTCCCATAGCAGAATAGCAAGAAGAGTAATTTTTTTCTTTTTTTTCTTTTGTTGGTGAGGGGGGGGGGCAGATTTTACCATTATTATATTCCAGAAATCCGAAATATGAAGTACAACAATATTGTTTAATAAATATCCCCCAACCAGGGTAAGACTATATATATATATATATATATATATATATATATATATATATATAGTATATATATATATATATATATAAACTACAAATGAAAATGAAAAATGATAGTAACAGAATTTGAACACTTAAACTTCCCGTCCTTTACTTGAAATCAAATTTAACCCGAGATCTCATTCTATTCATTCTATTATTATTATTCATCAAATCTTTCATCTACCAACTGACAATTTACATATTAAATCTCTCAAACCCAGGACGCGTGTGACGTGTGATTCTCGGATGTGCCAAGCATTTTCAATGTTTAAACCCCTTGAGGAAAGTTAAAATACTTCGCAAAGAAGCTGGCACGGCTAAAGTAGGGACTACTTCAAGCATCACTTTCACTTGAGAAGAAATCCTTATCCTAATTAATTTGCTGTCCTACAGAACAGCCTAATACCGCAGTCCACAAAACATTCATTGGTCTTTTAGACTTATACGTATATGTACTGCATCTTGCTCTTTAGAACAGAATTACTCTTTTATATATTATGTATCTAAAGCCAAACGTTAGCCCTCTTCAAAGCTTACTCTATGCTTATTATCCTTATATGATATATATTTATTTAAAAGAAGCCAAAATGTTAGCCCTATGCATGTTAGCCTAAGAAAGAAACTCTCCTATTGAACTAAAGCTATCTAAGACACCCATTACCTTGGGTTTGTCATTTGCCGTAGTCACGTTCGTTTTAGCCTGTAACAGGGGAAATGGCAGTTCTTACATGGGTGTAATCATACAAATCATATGTACAATATATTCCGTACATATATAAGTACCTTCATACATCTAAAAGTGTTGGTTTCTTATTCCTAAAAAAAAAAAGCACAACAACGGCACATGAACCTACCTACTACTCTGAGTGGCGCTGAGACTAGACTTATACTACTTGCTGAAAGTATCCACCAAGCAAAGATAAGAGAAACTGAATTAAAATGCTGTTTATCGTGAGTCAAGAAGGGACATAGAGCCAACAGTTTTTTTAGTGAACACTGAGCAGGCAAGACGACAAAGCACCAAGATGCTGTGGTCAAACGCCATAATATGTACAGTAGCGATCTGTGTTTGTGTTGCGTTTGCTGTTGTTCAGGCTGCTAACAAGTCACAGCTCATGTTAGTGTTCGTTGGGGCTCTGTAGCAGCATAGGCTTGGAAGGAGGAGGAGGTATAGGAGGAGAAGGAGGAGACGTGCTTGTAATTTGGGTGTGTATGGGTGTGCCTATGTATACCTGGAATCTCGTTCTCTTATCTTCGAAGGCATCGGCAGCACAACCTGTCTCTAGGGCAGCGTTCCAGGGGGACTTTACCATGACGATGCTGGCACTCCTGTTCTTGAGGAACTCTTCCTGCGTGTGTGAATGGCCAAAAGTTTTACCTCGGCTGACTGAGGCACATGCGTACTTCCAGCTCTTTGATTGAAGGGATTCTCTCTCTCTCTCTCTCTCTCTCTCTCTCTCTCTCTCTCTCTCTCTCTCTCTCTCTCTCTCTTCACAAGTACTTTCACACATACAAAACTAGGCACATGAAATTCTCTTGGAATATACTACTGTAATTTCTTTTTGTAATTATTAGTATAATGAAAGTGAGGCTCATATGATTATATTAGTAAATTACTATCCACAAGCTGATTCTATTTACCAGCTAGACTTATGAATGAATTGCATTCTAATCATTATTTTTCAGCTTTTATCATATCTACAAAATTAAAACTTCACAGAAAATTAAATAACTAAAGAGAAAAAAAATCTCACTAAAAGAAAAAAAAAATGCCCCATTCACTCTCCCTCCCCACTCTCACTCTCCCTCAAGTCAGCCAGAGGAAAACTTTGGCTCCGGGAACAGACAGACACACAGACGCCTTACCCACACCGTACCTACCATAATCCTGTCCTGCTCTTTGTCTCTCTCCATTTCGGCCTGTTTCTTGGTGCCCAGAGTATTTTTGCTGCTTACATTTTGGCTGGTGCTGCTGCTGCTGCTGAGGCTGCTGAAGGAGGTGGAGGAGGAGGAAACGGAAGACTGTTGCGTGATCGAAGTCTGCTGCGATTTCTGGACGGTCGTCTCGTCGACGATGAATTTGTCCATCCTCTTCTTCCGCTTGGCGAAGAGCTCGGCTCCTGAGGGGACCAGGGGCGTGGTCAAGTTTTTTTTTGGGGGGGGGCTTCTGAGAGGTGGGGCTGGGACTTACGAATAAGAATCTCACTACTAAAACTCTTAAAAGTAAATGTATGGTCTAATAAATGAAGCATAAAAACAAACTGGGGTCTAATAAAGAATTACAGTCATGGAAGACCTTACGAACTCGGCTCCTAAGGGGGACCAAGGTCGTGGTTAGGGTTCCTTTTGGCCTCTGAGAGATGGGGCTGGTTCTTACGAATAAGAATCTTACTAATAAAACTCTTAAAAGTAAATGTATGGTCTAATAAATCAAGAATAAAAACTGGCAACAATCCAGGGCTTCATAAAGAATTACAATGTCATGGAAGACCTTACGAACTCGGCTCTTGAACGGACCAAGGTTCGTGGTCAGGGGTTTGTTTGCCTCCGATAAGTGGGTTTGGGTATTGT
>NC_061087.1:108096925-108101925 GCF_015104395.2 Macrobrachium nipponense | reverse complement strand
AGAGAGAGAATATTTATATTTACAAATGAGAAGACACACTGGGAAAAGGGGTTTAAAAGACACCGACAAATGAACAGAAATAAAATTTTGATAAATGAGGGGTTTAGAATAAGATGAAACAAGGAGTTACCACAGAGATCCAGCAAAGCATCTTAGACATAACTGACGGAAAGTTATATAAAAAAAGACGAAACCTTAAACATTTCCTCGTGTGTAAAATGGATAAAGGTGTATTGAATAAGTCCACATGCTTCCAAATATATTTTTGGACGAAAATCCTACAACAGCCGAAAATATTTGAACTGTGCGACGCTAACACTGATTCAAATAACTTCAGCGCAGTTCAGAAAGACTCGTGGGAGGCGCTTGCAATCGAAAAAGCAGAGTTCTTGCATGAGAAACAGATCAAGAACAGGTGCTTGAAGGTGGCAAGCAGGAATTAAGGAAACATTAAACGAAATATATTTGATGTGAAGCTTTTGCACGGGAGACAGGGATTAGCTTATAAACCTTAGTTATGTTGAAAATTAAGATTGCTCACGGAAAAAAATATTACAACAGTGCTCACAACACAATAAACGTTTGGAAGACCAGATGGCAGAAAAATATAGAGCGAATTTTTATGAATTATTTAAAATTAAAAATGATAGGAACAAATTAGATGCATAACATTACTGCACAAATTGTTTAGTTATATTTAAAAACCAAGATTACTCACGAAAAAAATATTACAATAGTGCTTACAAATAAAAGTTTGGAAAATCACACGGCAGAAAAATATTGGGCAAATTTTAAAGAATCATTTGAAATTAAAATCAAGAGCAATAATTAAAGATAGAAAAAATTCCTGAGCAAAAATTGTCATTTGTAGAGCAGTGATACTGGATCTCTTTGCTAACTTTTCCTTTTTAAATCAGAACTGTTTAATGATTTTTTTTTTCTCGAAAGAATTAGCATCAAACTCCATGATAAAAATATAATGTAAAGGCACACCAGAGAAATAAAATAATAAAAAAAGTACTCAGAAGATACGGTATATGCATCTTTGTATCATTACTGCTTAGATGTTTATGCTCAGCGCTAGAAAATAATTCTTTACTTAGCAGTTACAGCGTCCATTTCAACATTTGTGATTTATAATCGTTAACTGGCCTCGTACCAGCACAAGTACTTGTTCCTTGGGCAAATCATAGTAAAAACTTTAATTATATTTTCCGAGAAGCAGCACAGGTCTAATCTTCAGCGAAATCTTTAAATATTTTTCTATTAAATGGGATCTGAAAAATCATTTAATTGGGATGTTACATGGTCTTATCAACTGAATTAGTTAATAAACTTCAGGTTGGTTATATTTGAAACCAGTTCGGTTTGAGATATATTTTATATCGGTTATTTTGAATCATCTTTACTCTGAGCAGTTTTATACTTGATATTTTATCGAACTACATCGAAGTTTACGAATCTTGGTTAAGAAACGATACTCAATTCAATGAGACAGGAGAACACAGCATCAATAACAACTACAACGATAAAAAAAAAAATAAAGACGAAAATAAAAAAATTCCAAAAACCAGATCAAAACACCCCGTGAAAGAATTTTTCGTTTTCTATGCGAGTTCGATGTAGGTTAATTCTGGAACTGTTTGCTGTGCAAATTAACCAGCGCCCGGGTACATTGTTTACGTAATCAATCGGAATGTTTTATTCGCTCATTATCATACGTAACGCAAAACTATTAAATGATGCAATCATGCATGGGGCGCTGCTGCTGCTTGCCTCCGTGCAAGAAGGGCGGACGGTTCCGCTCTTCTATTGAGAGAGAGAGAGAGAGAGAGAGAGAGAGAGAGAGAGAGAGAGCTGGTTAAAGTGATTAATTTCATGCAGTGAATGAGAGAGAGAGAGAGAGAGAGAGAGAGCTGGTTAAAGTATGTGATTGATTTGATACAGTGAATGGAGAGAGAGAGAGAGAGAGAGAGAGAGAGAGAGAGAGAGAGAGAGAGAGAGAGATCTGGTACGTACTGAAATCATCTTAGTTCCGGAGGAATTTGAATTAACAACTAATTATACAATAATATTCTCCATCTTCAACCTTTGTAATACTTGTAGACAAAAGCTATTTACAGCTGCAATATCTATTGACAATTCTCACGTAGATGCATCCTGAGTTTTTAATTTCTTCTTTGGACAAGCGATGACCATTTTAAATTAGAAAGAAGTTATGTACAAGCCAAAACAATCATCAAAAACAAAGTTAAAAGACATACATATTTACAAAATCATGAGAAACTCTGAAGGGTAAAAAATAAATTAGGAAGAACATTGCATGAGCGACAAGAGGAACTCTGTGTCGTAGTATTTGCAATGACACGGCTTTTTTTTCTTAGTAAGAAAATTAAAGCATATTTGTCTATAGTAAACTTTCCCATAGAAGTATGAATATATTATAAATTGATAACCAAAACATACACATACACACCTTCTACGTGTCTATATAGATACATATTTGTATATATATATATATATATATATATATATATAGTATATATATATATATATATATATATATATATATATATATACATACACACTGATGTATCTCACTCTACACTTTAACTGCGCAATTGCAAACGCTTCGACGGAAGAACAAGCAGACGTTAACTTAGTGACTGAAGTAAGCCTCTTTCTTAATATTGTTTAATATTATTTTTAAGCTTTCCTGTATACAGGACCCATACTTACAGGTGGTCGCATCAAGTCATCATCCATGCCATCCATTCCAGGACCTGTAAAGAGAGAAGAAAAAAATAATAAATTATCATTTCTTTGATTAGCTACGAGTCCATATACTGTTCCTGAGTGCTAGAGGTCACTGTAAATAAGATGAGAGTTATTATTATTATTATTATTATTATTATTATTATTATTATTATTATTATTATTATTATTATTATTATTATTATTATTATTATATTTTGAGTTTTATAATTATTTAAGAATCCGTATTCTGCTCTTGAATTCCACCGTATAACAAAACAAGAGAAACTTTATTAGTATTTGTCAAATTGAATGTTTATTATGCAAAATGCAGTACAAATTGGAAATTAAGCTGTCTATTAGGATTAAGATCCAATTCATATTGCATTTTACTTATCATTCTTATTATTATTATTATTGTTGTTGTTGTTCTTGTTGTTGTTGTTGACGTCTTTGCTTCAGTTTGTTCTTCTTGCTCCTGTTGCAGAAAATATATATGAAATCTTTTGCAGAAAAGTAAATACAGTAAATTACTGAGATAAAGGACATAATATTAAAAAATGAAGAACCAAAGGATGTAAATAGTAAAAAGCGTAGAGAATAATTTTGCTTCATGTAGTCAACTCTCTCTCTCTCTCTCTCTCTCCTCTCTCTCTCTCTCTCTCTCTCTCTCTCTCTCTCTCTCATAGACCGAGCTGGATTTGAACAGCTTTATCATTGTAGTTTCATCACTAAAAAAATATTTATTTTATCTTGATATTAATATAAAAAATCAGCAAATGAAAAACAGTTTTACGCTTGTACCTTTATATAATTTCATATGGCTTCTAATATATATATATATATATATATATATATATATATATATATATATATATATATTGCCCAAAAGCATGTGTCTTATCTTTCGTAATCTTTTAACAGATAACCTGCCACTTTCCTTGTTTTCCTAGTTTAACCTAAACTGGGATCATATACCATTCATATCTAGCTAAATTACCCACGTTAATCCTTTTACAATTCATTCTAATATATATATATATATATATATATATATATATATATACATATATAATGTATGGTATATATATATATATATATATATATATATATATATATATATATGGGTAAATAAAGATATATATGGGTGTGTGTTTACCCCGAAACAAAATGTAACACTAGGTATAAATTCACCAGTGTTACATGTAATTGACATATATATATGTACAATGCACACAAAACCCAAACAGTTATAAGGAGAAACATCTCTGCATACAGACATGAAGCATACCCGAAACATATACAATTAATGTGTATAACATGTATCATATACGTACATTTAGAGCGTCTGAATTACACGATTTCAGATACATATACAGTACACATATACATGTATATATATATATATATATATATATATATATATATAATATATATATATATATATAAGTATATATATATATATATGTGTGTGTGTGTGTGTGTATGTATGATAGTATATATATATATATATATATATATATATATATATATATATATATATATCTTCATGAACTCAAAACATATTTTTTTAAATCAGGGTAATGATACTGAAATACAAAAATTAATGTTGCGAGTGCCCCAAGAAAGTAAAAAAAAAAAAAAAAAAAAATCCTATTTACTGATCTGTTGCAATCACTCCAACGCCAACTGCTAAGCAAAAACATTAAACGGATGATGTTAAAACATTTACTGATCCAAAAGACACGATGCAACAACCTCGTCGAGATATTCTGGTGCAAAACGAACCAAAACATATTTCACAAGCAAACAAACATTTCTGGATGACTGAGAAGCGGAAAATAGTAATAATATCCTTGGAATTTTACTAAAGAACGAC
Source organism: Macrobrachium nipponense (assembly GCF_015104395.2). Lineage (NCBI taxonomy): Eukaryota > Metazoa > Arthropoda > Malacostraca > Decapoda > Palaemonidae > Macrobrachium > Macrobrachium nipponense. Next base: position 108,097,292 of record NC_061087.1, on the reverse strand, counting down.
AGACGTATATAGTCGATTTATTTATTATTATTATTATTATTATTATTATTATTATTATTATTATTATTATTATTATATTATATTATTAATTGTGTAAAGCTGGAAACACACCTTTCAAACATGTTTTATTGAGAAAAAGGGAAGAATTTACAGAATTTTCATACAAAATTCTCTCAGTTCTTCCAATTTTATTAGAAGAATTGAGCGAAATTTGTATAAAACCAATTCAGTAAATTCTACCATTAGTTTCCATAAAATATTTTTATTATTATTATTATTATTATTATTATTATTATTATATTATTATTATTATTATTATTATTATTATTATTATTATTATTATCCAAAGGATAAACCCCTGTTCATA
>NC_061087.1:108084425-108094425 GCF_015104395.2 Macrobrachium nipponense | reverse complement strand
ATAATATATGTGTAATATATATCAACAGATAGTAAAGTGGAGAGAGAGAAAGAAAAAAAATTTAGTACTCGTTGTAAAGTACCTTTATAAGATTTATTCCTGGAGTGTATGTTTTGTGTATATATATATTATATATATATAGTATATATATATATATATATATTATATATATATATGTATTAATATATATATCTATATTATATTATATATATATTATATGTATATATATATATATTCTCTATAATATTGTAAATTATATACTTCTAAGTATTTTATATATTATATATATCTATATATATAATATATGTGTATATATATCACACATATGTAAATATACACTTATAAATATTATATATATCATAAACACATATATCTATATCTATATATATGCATCCACAATTATACTTAAAGCCAGCCTTGCCAAACGGGACAACCTACTACCCTAATGTTGTCCAGGTTCGACGTATGAAATAAAACTAACTTAGAGAAATAAAGTAATACAAAAGACGGGAGAGGGTTCCAAATCTTGACAGAAAATATAGGTATTTAATAATGCTTTATTCTTCTAGTTGCCCAAGGGTCGATTTGAGATAAACATCTGCTGGAACCCCAAATATATTCCTAATTCACAAAATTCAATGTTTCAAGAATATATGTATTTACTGTGAGATATTTAACGTTTAAAATTAAAAGCAGAAAATCTATATTTTAACTAAAAATATTTTTATTATTATTTTTGGCCAGTGAAGTATAGCCAACAAAAACTAATAAATGAAAATAAAACATCGCTCGATAATAAAAATAACCAACAGGAATGTACACACTAACGCAAATAAAGTGATAATTAAAGAAAAAAAAACTTGGCATATGGCCAGAAGTGTTCAAAGGGACCCCATCGCGGAAGGAAATATCTAGGTTAGTCTCCCCTCCAATACTGTGACCAAAGATAACGTTTTCTATGAAGGCACTGACGCTCGGTAATACGTATTAAGAAAGAAAAGAACATTGCAATAGCTTTTGTAACTTACATAAGTAACGAAACTTTCGATAGGTGAAAAAAAAAAAAAGTTATTTATCACATGAAAACCAGTGTAAAAACTGTGGGCGACGTATGTACTTCATAACTCCTTTATCAATTCAATCCTTACCAACATATAAATTCATGTATTATCTGATTGAATTATGGCTACTGAAACTGGCGTTACAAATTTACAATATCAATACTCACTTGTAACAGCCTCTTACATAATGAATTTATCTAATAAAAATAGAAAAAAATAGAAAAAACAACATGCATAAAGTTATGTATGAACTTTTTACCTCAGGACACGCAAAAAAAAAAAAAACTAAAAAACTCAAAAAAAAAATCTTTATAATTACTGATGCTTGGTAAAAACTTTCTGTTTGGCTATAACTATTTTTTTGTAGCGATATACGTTGCTCCAAAAAGCACTGCAGCACTGCATGCAATCACAGTTATACATACACGCACATTTATTTATATGTATATATATATATATATATATATATATATATATATATATATATATATATATATATATATATATATATATATATATAAGCGACACCTACACACTTCCACCTCATTGTTCAAGTTACGCCATCGTGTTAACATTACCGTAACATAAATCCTGTTTGTGTGTTTGTTTGTTTGTTTATTTTTAATCTTCACAGTCCCATTGTATTTTCGTACATATGAAAATGATGCCAAGACTCGCTCGCGGCAATTGTGTAACAAAGTGTTTCATCTCCTCGGCTTCATCTTTGGAAACGACTCCAAAAAGTACAAGAAAACAATGAAAATATGAGGAAAGAAGAGAGTAAAAGAAGTGCGGGTGGTCACGGTGGGGTGGGGGAGGAGGAGGAGTGGGAGGAGGAGGAGAGGAGGAGACCGTGGGGAAGGGGAAGGAGGAGGAGAAGTGGAATAGGTAGATAGGAGAAAGACTGGAATGGGAGGATGAGAGGTATAGTGGAGAGAGTAATGGTGGTCGGTGGTGGTTGTGGTGGTGGTGGAATGAGGGGAAGAAGGAGGAGGAAGTGGAAGAGATGGTGAGGATGGTGGTGGTGGTTGTGGTGGTGGTGGATGAGGAAGAGGAAGTGGAAGAGGAGGAGGAGGGGGAGGAGGTGGTGGTGGAAGAGGAGGAGAAGGAAGAGGTAAATGAGAAGTAATGATAGGTCATGGCAGTAGTGGAGGAAAGGGAAAAGGAAGGAATAGAGGAAGAGGAGGTGGAGGAGGAAAAAGAGGTTATGAAGGTAAATGAGGAGTAGCGGTGATAAATCTTGGCAGTAGAGGAGGAAAGGGATACAGGAGAAAGAGAGAAGAGAGGAAATTGATGATGGGAAGAAAAATAGCCGAGGAGGAGGAGGAGGAGGAGGAGGCAGAAGAGACGAATGAAATAGCATAAGAAGAGGTGGGGGAAGAGGAGTCATTGCTACTGGATGAAATGAAAGGAGAGAAAGAGAGAGAGAGAGAGAGAGAGAGAGAGAGAGAGAGAGTGAAACGAACCCTGACGACGGCAGCTAGGAAACTATATGTTGTTGTTGTTGGAGTAAAACAGCAACGCGTTTGACAAACAACAGTAATATCACCTTTTCCCACGAAAATGAGAAACAGGTATGAGATCTTGTTCCTTATTTCCGTCTCTGCTTGCTGAGAGAGAGATGAGAGAAGATGAGAGAGAGATGAGATTGAGAGAGAGAGAGAGAGAGAGGTGTTACCGCAGTGGCTCAACTGCTCTAGGTTTGTGCTATTTAGTTTTAGTTGTACTTAATGAAAAAAGTAGTAAAGGAAATGAGTGTTGACTTAAGTTACGATATCAACAATGCAAGCTTCCTATATATATATATATATATATATATATATATATATATATATATATATATATATATATATAATATTTACACTCAGGCATTACCTTAAAAGTGGGTGGCTGCATAATGAAAAGCCAACCTCTGAAAAATTCAGCCTTATCAACTGAACTAACGTGTTTTCTGGGCAGATTTTAAGTGAATACAAATATAAAACAATTAACACGCAATTAAACATTATAAAAAAAATTTCGAAATCCAATAAAATAAAAACAATTTTCTCTAACTGTGATTTTCCACAATCATCTGAACATAACCTATCTATTTTCAAGAGGCGAAAGCATGAACAAATAAAATGGAAACAAGTAATTATATAAAACTATTCTATTTATTTCCCATAAGCCTAAAATTGAATATAGTGAAAAAATAAATAACCATACGAATATGTTCTATATACATCCATAAACCGAAATAATCAATAGATTCAATCTGTAAATGAAAAAAAAACACAAACTACACAAGGCATAAAAAAATAAATAAAATAAAAAGGAGCGCGATATGTCAACACCGCCAAAAACTCAAAAATACACAACTGCTATAATAATTTCAAGGCCACTCAAGCGTCTTCGAAAAATGTCAACTGGGTTCCCGAGCTATCAGGAAGCCACCTGACTCACTTTGTCAGAAAATGAGTAAACAAAATCTTACGATCAGAATTTCTATGTCATTGAACTCCCTGGTGTGGGATTTTCCTATGGCTAGGTTTTATTTATATGTTCTACGGTCTTTTATTTTTTATCTCTACGTCATTTTTTTTTAACTTCGAGAGGTTGTGTGTGAAGATATCTGTCATGCATTAATGGTAAATGTCTAAATAAGTAAACATTGTAATACACACACACACACACACATATATATAGTAATATATATATACTAATATATATGTGTCAATGAGTATTTTCTTATCAAGCAGATCTATTTCCCTTGCAAAAAATTCTTGGGAGAACTAATGCAGGTCATAACGCTCTAATTCACATCCAAATGTAAGAATCAAGAAATAATTTGATGGCTCCCTTTTCTTATCATCAAAGACTGTTTCATTACCGAAAATTTCTCTTATGAATAGATTTCCTAACTTTTATATTGTCCTTCTGCATCATCAAACAGCTGCGGCAATCTGGTACTATCTTTATTTCTATAATTTTGCAACTAGTTTCTGGTGTACTAATTAGCAACCCTGAACTCGAAACAACAAAACAACACAATGGTCTTTCGACGTTAATTTCACCAATTTAAAAGTCTCTTAAGCTGGCAAACATACTTTAGTTGCTTCAAAAATGTTCGTTAACTATATTGACACGCATCTGTTTGCCAATAATCTTTTAATCATTGTTCCACTTGTTCTCACATCATTGTCATCTAGTTCAGTATAAAATTTTTTCACAAATCACTTCTAGTCCCTCTCACATCAGTCAACTTTGCTTATCTGTTAATCACGTTAAAATGACTTTTACTGTCCCTCTACCACCAGTCGCCTTTGCCTGTAGGTTAATCCTGTTAGAATCATTTGTCCAATCGCTCTACCAGACGTTTCTACTTCTTGTTCCCACTTCTTTGGATTAACCATGCTGTCAATTTCACTGTCACCCTCATATCAAGTGGTCCCTACTCTCAAACAAGTCCTTTAGTCTCTTTCATTTCAGTGGGACCTGATTTCCTGTCAATTCCTTTTGTCACTCTTCCATCAGACGCCCCTGATCCTCAGTCAAGTCCAGCTGTAACCCTCACATTACCTGGCCTCGATTCTCTTCTCAGGTGCTTGAGTTACCCCTGAAGCCTTCTTCAATCCCTTCTCCATTCATTCTCGCACCCGTCAACTCTGCCTTCATGTAGACACTACATAAATATTCGGCTTGAAATTATATAAGTTATAATTTCATTGACCGTTATGCCTGCTGAGAGAAAATAGTTTAATGTCCTTTTTAAGTCGTAAATGCAGACAATGAAGTTCTTACGTCAGTAATTTCAAATTTAAACATGGTCAGCACAAGAGGGTCAGACTGACCAGGTATCTATCCCCTTACCTAACCTGAGGGTAAAGAAAGAGGATAATTATGCCTTTCTATATAACCGAAAAGTCTAAACCCCTTGTAAAATAGTTAACAAGGACATAAGACTGGGAACAAAATAAAGTATATACTCATTCACAAGAAAATAACTATTATCAAACGCGCTTTCCTTCTGCTGTAACACTCAAGATTGCCATTGCAAATGCACATCTTGCTCACAATTCCTGCAATCTGTTAGGCGGATACTTAACTAAACGTAAAATGCAACCCTGAGTTTCTTTGATGACATCAAAGACTTGCCTTCGAGGACTTTGTACCAAGCATTCACATATTCTTTTTCCAAATTGGTGCCTCAACACAAAGTATTTTCTTTTTGCCTATCCTCAAACCACAGGCACTCTTTATCAATTTATGTGTATGTGTGATGTATGTATATATATATATATATATATATTATATATATATATATATATATATATATATATATATATATATATATATATATATATATTATATATATATATATACATATATATATAATATATATATAATTAAATTACATATATATTAATCATCATAGCTTCATTGGTACCTATTCCCGTCTCATCTCAAAATAATGACTCACTCATTCCAAAACTGTCAAATTAGCTAACCATTACTTTGAGATAAATTAACCTTTCCTTCAGTAAAAGCTAAGTCAAAATCCAGCCATTTGCATACATTCAACGGCCATTAACCAATCTCAGGTCGGAGAGCTAAACACAATTCGTTTACTGGCAGACATATATAAATGTATGCATGTGCATATGCAATTATTTGTTTTTGTATGTAAGTATATTTTTTCACCAAACGCCTCTTCGTCTTTAAGAAGGACTGCTGCCAAGTTTTACCATTTTGGTCGTTAGCAAGAATTTACAGGATGAGGTTGCTAGCCCAACGCCCTTCTTATGGATGATCTGTGTGGATATATGATGACCGGATCAGGCTTTTCTTGGTGGTCATCTAGACAAGTACTGACCACACCAAATGTCACTCATAGACGACGTATATGTTTTGGTAGCGTTTTTTTTTTTTGTTGTTATCTGTACACATGAAACTGAGATAGACCAGGTAGCATATGTATATAATATATATATATATATATATATATATAGTATATATTATATATAATATATATAATTTATAATGAAATGGAACAATACTAATGAACTGAAAATCGATATATTTCGAGCAAGTTTCTCGATATCCCTTTTCAGCCAATACTTTTGGGGGAGGAGAATCTATCTGTAACATAATACTATTGGTCTCGTTTTCTCTAATTATACTCTCTCTCTCTCTCTCTCTCTCTCTTCTCTCTCTCTCTCTCTCTCTCTCTCTCTTTTATATATAAAAGTAACAACACGGAAAACTAGACAAAACCATCATTACAAAAAAAAGGAAATAAAAAATCAAAGCTTTGCAAAGAACACCCCGCTCGATATCACAAAAGCAAGTGTGTGGGGGTCGGTCTTCCGAACCGGATAAAGTGTAAATATAAATTCGATCGCAGAGGACGACACTTTTCCATTACTTGCAGGAGCTGGTTGGTGTCGGCAAGACCGCATTTAGAACGCCTCTGTGTGGTGGAAATCTCTGAAGTTTTAGATTCTAATCGGTTTTAATCAGCCGGTTCACGAAAGAAGAGGATGAATGCTTATTCAATTCAAGTGGTTGCGCATGATCTGTGTAAACGTGGATGTTGTATGTAGGTTTGATTATGACGAGTGATAATTTATGTATGGAAGTACTATTTACTTTTGTTATGAATTGTTGTAGATGCGCGAGTATGGTATAGAGTAAGTGTGGATAATGTGTAAACGTGAATGTTGTTATGTGTGCTTGTATGTTGAAAAGTGACTATAAATGTTCGACGCGAACATTTTAATGAATTGTTCTATATTTACATGTATTCCTATTGAGTTAAGTATGAATAATGAATGTGTGATATTTGCAAAAGTGTATATTTGTTGTATGATAAACTGAGTGCGCAAATGGTGTTAATCTACTTTCAAGCATAACTAGAATGAATTACTATAGCTGTTTCAACGGCATTTAATTTATATAGAATCTTCTCAATGTCCTTAGGAAACCTGATACACCAGCTACATGCTGTTAAGAAAGAGAAGGAGAATTGAGAAGATTCTATATAAATTAAATACCGTTGAAACAGCTATAATATAGAATGAATTATATTTGTATTTTGTGAATGCATATTCAGTAAGAATAACTATATCTGTGATAAAACCTGCGGTGGCGTTTTGATATTTCTTTCCCAATACATCCAGGGGTACCCATATGCAGTGGAATTCATTGTAAGAAATATTTATAACGAATCAATCTACAATTAAATTTATCAGTAATTCCAAAATAAAAAGTCATTAAAGTTTTTATAATGAATCATCTCATCCCTAAGTGTCCTGAAATTTTTGGCGAACATATTACTGGCATTTCAATGTTTAATTTAATATATCTATGATAATAAAACTGCTATACTAGATATATATATATATATATATATATATATATATATATATGTGTGTGTGTGTGTGTGTGTGTGTGTGTGTGTGTATAATATATATAAACATACATATATATACACATATCTCTATTATGTTTATATATATATATATAATATATATATATATATATATATATATATATATATATATATATATATATATATAGGAACTAAAGGATGTGTAGGAAACCAGAATTAAGGGCCAAGTCATCACGCTGTGTCCTACACACAATATCCTACACACTCGAACATATTATACACCCATATGATCCCAAAACCAAGTGCCCTTCTGGACCACCTAACCTGAAGATGCAGGGGCCCCACCACCACCTCCAGCAGCAGCATCCTGTGGGTTGGTCTCCCGAATTCTCTTGAAGGCCCTCTCGCACTCCTCAGCAATTGGGTTGTCAGCATCCTCGACCATCATCAGGCTGGGCTTCAAGGGCTGGAAGCCCACACAGGGCACCCATCCTGCGCGTAAGCCTACGGGCATCTTGGACGACTTCTTCTTGGTTACCTTATTTTTTTGTTTTTCTCCTTGTAGGAAATTATCTCACGAGACACATGAACACTTTAAGCAAGACTTTTCTGATTCACTCTTGGCTCCCTTTAATCAAGAGGCCAACAACTTCTTCTTCTTTCTTCTTCTTCTTCTTTTTTAAGAGTCCCAACAGACTGGGCGAGAAAATAAATTTAGACTTTTTGACGCCAGACTGGGGATAGGAAGAACACAGCGCACAACGCAACACGATTCACACTCTTTTCTTTTTGTTAGATTTTTCCTCTTTTTTTGTTTTGTTTTATTTGGTTGATGTTGTTGTTGATGCTATTCTCTTCTCCTTTCTTTTCTCCACTGGTGCAAACCGAAGCAGCCCGCGAGAGCCGTCGAAAATAGCCTTCGTCGTCGCCGTCGACGTCTTCGAACTGAGTCAAGAGTCCTCCCCGGAGCGAAGGGGAAAAGTATGTAGCGGCAGGTATCGAGTATCCGAACCGAATGCTAGATAGATGGCTTCGGAGAAGACGAAGAAGAAGAGAGACAGAGACAGAGAGAAAGAGTAAGAAAAAAAAACACGGGAAGGAAAAAGCCAAAATGGATTCTTCTTCTCCTTCCTCTTCAGTAGTAGGTGAGAGAAAGAGAAAGAGAGAGAGAGAGAGAGAGAGAGTCAAAATCACTTTAAGAAACCTCAAAAAGGACACTCTTTCTTCTTCTTATTCTTCCTCTTCTTCAGTGACGGCAGGCGAAATGCATCTACGGAAGGAGGAGCTTACGAAACAGGAGGAGGAGGTGGAGGAGGAGGATGAGGAGGAGAAGGAGGAGTAGTAGGAGGAAGAAGTCGTGAACAGCGACGGCAGCCTAAAACCCTCACGGAGGAGCCAAGCAACAAGTGTCCCAGGGCCCGGTCACTCTCGCACTGTGCATGGTGGCCTCTTGAGGCACCACGCACACACGCACACACACATGCTACTGTGTGGCACTGGTCCTCCGCCCGCTGGCTGGCTGGCTGGCAACTGTCCGGGGCACTCTTTTGAGTACTTCACCCCCTAGACCACCTCGTACCCCTACACCTCTTCCCCCTCCTAACCCCTCCCTCTACCCCCTGGTACCCTACCGACACTGCCCAAGTCAGCTCTAGGCTGAGTGTGATCATGTCTACTTGATTCTTCAAGGATATGAGAATGATATTACAATATGTCGTTGGAAACTGGCTATTATGAGAGAGAGAGAGAGAGAGAGAGAGAGAGAGAGAGAGAGAGAGAGAGAGAGAGAGGAATTAATCAGAAAAATGTCTGGTCAAAACAGAGAAAAATGACGGAAAAATCAATGACTTGGCAAGTTGAGATTGTGAAAAATAAAATCTGCTTAAAACCAGCAAAAAAAAAATAAAAAAAAATAATAATAAAAAAATACAGTGGCCCGAACAATCAAGATAAATCTAAGAATATATAGAGAGAGGAAGAATGATGAAACGGAGATGGATAAAGCGTAAAAAAAGAATAATAAGAGTGGTAAATGATGAACAAGCTTTTAAAAAAAATAAATTGAAAAAAAAATAAAAGAAAGACACTGAATGGAACGATGAGATCGGAGAGAAATAAGTTCCAAACATTTCTCAGAATCTTTTGTGGAAGTGGCAGAGAGGCACGCAGAAGTGGGTCGTGATTTTTTCTTTCCCCTCTCTCTCTTTCTCCTTCTCTCTCTCTCTCCAATGCTACGATGCAACTTTGTTCACAATTACAGCTGTCGTTTCAGAAGATTTTAGGTTTTCAACATATCAGCATAGAGAGAGAGAGAGAGAGAGAGAGAGAGAGAGAGAGAGAGAGAGAGAGTAAAGGAGAATACAGCAGGAAAGTATATAAAATCAATATCATGTTTTTGGAGTTTAAAAAGTGTAACATATCATCAGAGAGAGAGAGAGAGAGAGAGAGAGAGAGAGAGAGCAAAGGAGGACATTGCAGGAAAGCATATACAATCACTATCATGTTTTTGGAGTTTAAAAAGTACTCCGAAGATGCTAATCTTGTTTGAATTCAATAATTCTTATAA
>NC_061087.1:108064425-108079425 GCF_015104395.2 Macrobrachium nipponense | reverse complement strand
TAAGCAAAATATTTGTTCAGTTAACTTCAAATAACTGATCATATAAACATAAGAAAAACATAATCAAGAAAAGCTGTACTATAATAGATTCACATCAACCGTGCATCTGATGTCTAGGCCACTCCTTTACAACACTCCTGATTGGCTGTCGATAAGCCAATCACAGGGCTCGAAACTCTCAGTCTCTCGAGAGGGTTCACTTAGGCGGGATGCATGTTCCACCTTTCCTGAGGGATACTTTTGAAAGACGTATCCCTCAGGGGAGGTGGAACATACATCCTGCTTCTGTGAGACTCTCGAGACAGAGTTTCCAGCCCTGTGTGTCAGTAGCGTCGTAAGATACTGGCTTAGAAATCAGATGCACGGGTGATGTGAATCTACCATAGCACCTTAAATATGTTTTTCTATTTCATTCAAGATCATAGTGCTATCGTAATATTAAAATTATTGTAAAAAAAATATCAAAACCTAATAACCTAATCACTTCATTTCTCTCTCTCTCTCTCTCTCTCTCTCATATACGTATATATATATATATATATATATATATATATATATATATATATATATATATATACCCATATTCTCTTAAGCTTTCGTGTTCTATGCATCCATTCGACATTGCCCCTGACGGTGGCTCGCCTGAACAAAATAACTTGCACCGCGATGAGAAATACTGATTTATACAGAGCCACTGAGGACTGAAGACCTCGAAAAGAGATTTATCCAGTAACTAATCTCATCTGCAGGTGTATTTCCACTCAGGCCGAAGGCATCCGCCTTTTGAAAGCGCCCCCGACATACCTGTGTACTGACTAATCCCCTTCGGAAATAGTATTCAGCAACCATGCACAAGGAATGCATGAAGGCGAATCGATCACGAATTCCAGATTTTACTAATGAGCCTTATTAATGAGATGCATCAGAGTTCATTTAAGATATTTATCAATGAGATGCGTCAAAGCTCTTTAAACCTACTAGAATAAAACTAATGTCAATGTCTAGTGATATGGACCAAACGGTTTCTCTTTTCAATGTCAATATTGCCGGTCATTTGGGAGACCATTTCAAGAGTGACAAATGCTTTGCAAATATGAATTTAATCACTAAGAAGCTAAGAAGGAATTGGATAAAAAGAAGGGATTTAAGTTCGCTGAAACGGTGCACAATGTAAATTTAGTTATTTTTTTAAAACAACTGAAAATCAGGAACATGTGCCAAGTACATTTCGCTTTCGGTAAAAAGCAGTAAATGCTTTGTACGAAAGAAAAATAATATTAACTGCACATACTTCCATGAAAAGTATAAAGAAATAAAAATAAAAATAAAAATTGTCGTTTCACTTCGACTGAATGCCTGAGACAGTTTATCACCACATCCAGTGCGTGAGTTTGAGTCACGACCCACAAAAATAAACTTTTGCAGTTATAAATAATTATGGCAGGATTAAAATTCATCCTGTTCTCTAATAAACCAGGCGTCAAATAATTTAAGAGGAAAAAAAATCACGCAATAAAACATCAATGGCCATTTGAAAATGGTGCCCATGGTATCAAAGCTTAGGGCATTTGGACCGAAAGACGTTAGCAACACTTGGTACCATCAGAGAGGTTTTGGGGCACAAAAGCAGTATTCCCCGTAGGAGGGTAGTGCCCTCAGTGGCCCTCATGCGGTGCACTGAAGGCATTACTTAAGGCTCTTTGCAGCGTGCTTTTGGCCCCTAAGTGTAACCGCTTTCGTTTCTTTTACTGTACCTCATTTCATATTCTCTTCTTCCATCTTACTTTCCACCCTCTCCTAACAATTGATTCATAGTGCAACTGCTTTGAGGTTTTCCTCCTGTTACACCTTTCAAACCTTTTAAATTGTCAATTTCCATTTCAGCGCTGAATGACCTCATAGGTTCCAGTGCTTGGCCTTTGGCCTAAATTCTACGTATAATGAAACCAACTTCATCAGAAGCAGTATTAAACTGCTAGTAAAGAGATAAAACGTTTTCACTGATTTCTAGCCACCCAGGATTTCCTCATTTCTCTGTTTCCTCCATCTTTAGCCTTAGACTCCCTTTGTAAATTTCTGTTCATAAGTTCAGTTTTATTATAGAATTTAGGCCCAAGGACAAGCACTGGGACCTATGAGGTCACTCAGAGCTGAAATGGAAATTGACAGTAAAAGGTTTGAAAGGTGTAGCAGGAGGAAGACCTCAAAGAGTTGCAGTATGAATCAAGTGTTAGGAGAGGGTGGAAAGTAAGATAGAAGAAAGAGAATATGAAAGAAGGTACAGTAAAAGGAACGAAAGTGGCTGCAGCTAGGGGCCGAAGGCACATTGCAGAGAACCATAAGTAATGCCCACAGTGTACCGCATGAGGTCCACTGACGGCCCTACCCACCTATGGGGAAATTTCCGTTTATGAGAGCACACTTAATACTAAGTACACACTTAGTTACGATCTTAAATACAGACAGAATATAGAATCTAGCCCAAAGGCCAAGCAATTGGACCTATGAGGTCATTCAGCGCTGAAACGGAAATTGGTAGAAATAAGGTTGGAAAGTAAGGTGAAAGAAAGAATATGAACGGATGTACAGTAAAAGGAATGAAAGAGGTTGCAGCTAGAGGCCGAAGGGACGCTGCAAAGAAAAAACCTTAAGTAATGCCTACAGTGTATCACGTGAGGCGCACTGACGATATTTTTTGCTTCAGCTTTTTTCAACTAATCCCAAGTTCTTGCAGGCAATGTTCTTATTAAAAACGATTACTGGTCCTTTTTTATAGGACAATTAGTGATCCTTTTTTTATATGACAATTACTGATCCTTTTTTATATGACAATTACTGATCCTTTTTTTCATAGGACAATTACTGATCCTTTTTTCATAGAACAATTACTGATCCTTTTTTTTATAGGACAATTACTGATCCTTTTTTATATGACAATTACTGATCCTTTTTTTCATAGGACAATTACTAATCCTTTTTTCTATAGGACAATTACTGATCCTTTTTTTATATGACAATTACTGATCCCTTTTTCATACGACAATTACTGATCCTTTTTTTATAGGACAATTACTGATCCTTTTTTTTTCATAGGACAATTACTGATCTTTTTTCTATAGGACAATTACTGGTCCTTTTTTTATATGACAATTACTGATCCTTTTTTCATAGGACAATTACTGATCCATTTTTCAAAGGACAATTACTGATCCTTTTTTTATAGGACAATTACTGATCCTTTTTTATAGGACAATTACTGATCCTTTTTTATATGACAATTACTGATCCTTTTTTCTATAGGACAAGCAACCGCTTCAAACTTTCAAGTGAGCATCTATTTTGATTCAGTCACCAAAATTGCCCAGTTATTATAATTCTACTGAACTTTCGCTATAATTCTGATCCTTTTCCCTTTCATAATTATTCATCCTGTTTTCAAAGATGAGTTACGACTTGAACCCTTCACATAAGCCACCATTTAGATCCTCTCGCCAAAATAGCAAAACTATTACAATTCCCTTCAATAATCATTAATCCTTTTCTCGAAGATAAATAACTACTTCAGCCTTACAAAACTACAAGATTATTATAATTCCACTAACTTTCACTTCCCATTTCACCACGAGTCTATTTTCTTCCTTGAATAATCATTCATTCTTTTTTCAAAAGATGAGTAAGTAATTCAACCCTTCAAATTAGCTTCCATTAAGCTTTAATCACCAAAGTTGCTATATTCTTGAATTCTACTCAGCTATCACTCCTCAAATCACCTTGACGCTGACAGTTTTCCCTTAAATAACTATCAATCCTTTTTTCAAAGATAGGTAACGTCAGCCTTTCAGATTATCTTCCGCTCAGATTCACCAACACTGAAAAATTATTATCATTCCACTCGGCTTTCACTCCTCAAATCACCTTGACGCTGGCTGTTTTCCCTTAAATAACTTGTACGACTTCTATAAAGCAAGATTCACTGTAGAATTCGTCTTCTTTTCTGACATTGGACTTCTGAAAACTTTTCGTCATGGCATTTAGTATCTTTTAAGTACCTGAAAGACTGTTTCAGGCTCTCTGAATTAAACTGCAGTCTATGATTCTCCTTCTCCTGTACGCAAACTCATTTCAGGTATTTTTTATCTCTTTCGTCATCTTTAGTTGTTGAGGTGACAATTTCTGTTCCTTCTTTAACTAAAGGGTTATGTTATCTCACCTACTCTATCCTGCCTCTCCGACCCTGATCTCTCACCTGTCCTCACCTACAGAATCTTGAATTACCTGGCACCTTTCCTTTTGTAAAAACCTACACTATCTGTCTTTATCTTAAAAAAATTACACTCTCTTTATCTTTATAAAAATTCATTAATATTTTATCAATTTTTCATATACATGTCTGTGAGATACTCTCTCTCTCTCTCTCTCTCTCTCTCTCTCTCTCTCTCTCTCTCTCTCTCTCTCTCACACACACACACACACACACACATAACCTACTCTTCAATACTGGCATAGAATTAACACCATTCACTTAAAAAAAAAAAAGCACTCCAAATTATTGTATTTACTTAAATATTGAGTGAATATTTTTTCGACACACAAACTACTCTTCAATACTGATATAGAATTAAAACCATTCACTTCTATAAAAAAAACTGCGCTTCTGCATTTACTTAAATATTAAGTCAATCTTTTTTCGCAGACACTACGAATCATTCTTGTAATTTGAATGACTTTCTTGTCTCTTGTTTCCATTTTCAAAAGAATTGCGTTTTACAGCTGGCTAATTCTTTTTTCTATATAAGCGGAACCTACAGGTATTATTTCAGCCACCACTCCCATGAGCTAAAGATGACCTAATGTAACACACACCAGACCACCACATCTCCCACTTCTTTCTAAGCTATGAAATCCTTAATGTTTTTCCCTTAACTCCCATACCCCGCTCTCTTTATAGAGGCGGTCCTATCCATTTTCTGTTACAATCTCAAGACAGAGATAGCTTAGGTCTTCAAGTGGTTCGCGCGTCAGCTTTTGCGACGCCAAATGATGAATTTTGAATAAATCAATCAAGATAAGTGATTCTAAGACCTCACGATAGTGCGAATCTTATAACAAAATTTGAGAAGTCATAATTATTGCTTCTCAAATTAATCATAATTAAGGATGGGTATCGGGGTATTGGGCGCCATTTTATGCCACAGCAAGGCCATCAGGTCACTAGAATATTAACCCCAGCTGACTCTGGCCAAGAATCCAAAAGACAGTGAGGAGAAAGAAATCAGCTTTGTTTCGGTGACAATTCTGTTCTGAACAGCCTAAAAAATTAGATTAAACTAATAATAATTAATAAAATAAAACTATAATAATAATAATATAATAAAATAATAATAATAATAATAAAAAATCGAATAATAATCAATAATAATAATAATAAATAATAATAAATTAAGAATAATAATTAATAAAATAATAATAATAATTAATTTAATAATAATAATAAGAATTAATTAATAATAATAATAATAATTAATAATAATAATAATTAATTTAATAAGGAGAAAAAACTCTACAGTTATGTATAGGTACAAACACATAAAATAAATATCTCTGGTTTATCTATATATTTATAATCATACATACTTGTGGATTTGTTTCCCCGTTTCCAGACTCCTGCTACTATAAGTATCTTCTCTTCTTAATAATAATAAAATAATAATATTAATTAATAATAATAATAATAATAATAATAATAATAATAATAATAATAATAATAATTTAATAATAATAAAATAAATAATAACAATAATAATAATACTGAAAAGAATGGGAGCATCTGTTGAACTTATTTTAAACGAGGTCTTTTAAATTCTTCAAATTAATCTCTTTTCTTCATTGCTAATGTATGTTGCAAGTTGACCGACGTTCATATATCTAAGATTAAACATAATCAAAATGTTATGAACATCGGCTAACGTTTAGCAAATGTTAGCATTGAAGAAAAGAGGGTAATAAGAACTGAACAGACTGTTTAAAGTAACATCAACTGATGCTGCCAATATCTGCAACTAGATAATAATAATAATAATAATAATAATAATAATAATAATAATAATAATAATAATAATAATAATAATAATAATAATGAGTGATTATTAGGATGATGTTGATAAAAAAATACCCCCAAGCCCCCAAAGGCTGGGACACAATACGTATTTCCAAAAATAGATTCTGGGATCCAAGTATTACATCCGGTGGCACCTATCCCCCCGCCCCCGACAACCAAATCCCCTACCACACCAGTCCAATAAAAGAATTATTTTACCCTGGGATTAACAGAATCACTAAAACTAATAATAAAAGGGGGGGAGAGGGGAAGAAGAAGAAGAGGCAAGAGTCTCTCTCTCTCTCTCTCTCTCTCTCTGGAGATTCCACTGGCACCGCATCGGTGTCCGATTACGGCCAAGGAGATTTGGCACCAAGGTCCCACCCAGCTCTGGCATCAGTCCCGTTGTGTGATTCAGGGGGTAGAGGGGTAAGGGTAGGGGTAAGCGGGGTGGGCACACTGATGCCCTATCACTTCTGACATGCCCAGTATTTTACGGGGATCTGATACTACTCTCCTGCACAGTCATGGGAGGAAGCTGCTTTAAGTAGCTTATGTTCGCAACCGATCATTCATGGGATTAATAAGCCATAGACAATGTGACTTTCTCTCTCTCTCTCTCTCTGCCTGCCAATGAATAGTAAAACATGTAATGGACTGCTAAACACCAGCTTTCCTGGTTATTACTCCCCCACACTCTCTCTCTCTCTCTCTCTCTCTCTCTCTCTCTCTCTCTCTCTCTATCTATCTCTCGGCCTGCCAGTGACTAATAAAATAGGTTGTTTATCGTTCCTTCTCTCTCTCCTCTATCTCCTCTCTTCTCTCTCCTTATCTCTCTCTCACCCTATCTATTATCTATATATCTACCTCTCGGCCTGCCAATGAACTAGTAAAATAGGCTATGTTTATTGTTCCTGCTCCTGCTCCTCCTCTCTCTCTCTCTCTCTCTCTCTCTCTCTCTCTCTCTCTCTCTCTCTATTTATTCGTGTATCTATCTCACGATCTGCCTCTCTTTCGCCTCCCCTCCCCAGCCCCCTACCTCCCAAAGAGCAATTTAAAAAGTCTGAAAAACACAAACAATCAGAAGTATGGGGATCACTGCAAACACGACTATACAATACATCTTGGCATGGAGGAACCATCCTGACTGCCTCTTGCATAAGGAATGTCCCGTCAGAAGAATAACTATTCTTCTGGCATCGAGAGAGAAACGCCACGAAAAAACACTCTCGAGAAACACTACACAAAACTTCCTCTCGTTCCAATCAAGGGGCCGATCTGTAAACATGATTCTCAAAACCCATTTTTATTTGGCGGGTGGTCACGGGGGCGTGCGTCGGCAGGTGGGTCGTGGAATTGTGCATTTTGTGTGCATTTCCAGTTGCTCTCTCTCTCTCATCTCTCTCTCTCTCTCTCTCTCTCTCTCTCTCTCTCTCTCTCTCCCAGGATGTAAGAAAACATTATTAACAACTGTTTTGCATTCCAATGGTTAAGGCTTTGTACAAAGGTGATTATATATATATATATATATATATACATATATATATACTATATATATGTATGTATGTATATATATATATATATATATATATATATATATATATATATATATATATAGACAAAGAGCTTCGAAAGAATATGAAGTTCATTTAATAGAAATTACAGAAGATAATGGAAATAGACTGAGACAAGACACACAGATAGATAGCTAGATAGATAGAAAGAAAGCTAGATAGACTGGCAGAACAACGCCAGATTACTGGAGAAATCAATCATTGAACTGGCGGTCCATTTGAGCAATTGCCCTGTCCATTGCACGAGGTCGAAATTATATACCATTTGGGAAAAGGGAAGAAAAGTCAATGAAGGATTGGATGACCCAAGGGGTAATTTGGGCAGGGAAAGAGGGGAAAGGAAGAGTGAGGAAAGGGGAATGAGGGGAATGCGAGGGGAATGCGAGGGGAAGGAGAAGAAGAGGGGTAGAGAGGGAAGCAGCAGGATCAACAGTCTCCGGAACTTTTTGGTCTTTGTCTCTTCCTTCCCTTCCTCCTTTCTTTTCATTTCCTTTCTTTCTTCCTTCCTCCTTTCTTTTTCTTTTCTTCCATCCTTCTTCCTATCTACTTTCGCCTCTCTTTCTCCTTATTTTATCAAGGTTTTCAGTCCTTATTTCCTCAGTTCTTACCCTGTCTCGTTATTATTATTCCCATTCACACTTCTCTCTACTTTTTATTCCAATTCTTACCTTCTAGACTCTCTACTACATCAGTTCCTACTTTTTTCTCACTTGGCTTCTTCATTCATTTATTCCTATCTTCCTTTTACATCTTTCATTGCAACTTTCTCTTTATCCTTCTCTCGTTTCTTGCTTATCACTTTCATCTCTTCACCCCTGACTTCGAAATAAATTCTTCATTTCTTGCTTTCTATTTGTTTTTTCTATTAAATTCACTATTTGCTTTCTCCTCACTACTTTGTTCCAACTTTCTCCACTTTTCACTTCCAACCTTTCAATGACTTTCTCCACCTTTCACTTCTTTCAATTTCTATATTCATTATTTAATTTCCCCTCACTACTTTGTTCCAACTTTCTCCACTTTTCACTTCCTTCCTTTCGCTACTCACTATCTACTTTCCTTTCATTTTGTTCCAACTTTCTCCGCCTTCCATTGTCTCTATTTATTTACTTCCTTCATTTTGTTCCAACTTTCTCCGCCTTCCATTGTCTCTATTTATTTACTTCCAAATTCTCTATTCACTATTTACTTTCCCCTCACTACTTTTTTTCCTTCCTTATCCACGTTTCACTTAGTTCCTTTTTTACGCTATCTCTATTCCTTTTTTTCCAAGTTCTTGTATCTAATCTTCCTATTATTCACTTAGTTATTCACCATTATTCCAATAACTGAATTATAAATAAAATACCAACGTTAATCTACATAAACAGCCAAATCAGCATATGGTACACATATACATCTACATATGACCATGTACCCGAATGTATATGCAAAACTGGAGCTATCAGCATTCATATATACACGCATACGCACTGTTGCATGTGCATACATATGCAATTGCATACACCTGTGACTGCATAATACATGACGGTGTTTTGGATCGATGAAAATAATTGTTGAAATGTGACAGGGACTTTGTAACAATGACTTTAATTGTAACTCATTCACTTTTTACAATATGAATAGAACTAAAAAATGGTAGAGTCGATGTATCAGAATGTATTTGCTAAAAACTTACAATAAGACTTCTAGTCTTATTCTAAGTCTATCTAAATTGGCTAAAGCGTATACTAGATATATGTTTTATACATATATTATAATAATATATATATATAGATATATATATATATATATATATATATATCATATTTATCTATATATAAGATATATATAGTATATATATTATATATAATATATATATATTATATATATATAATATACAATCTTACTATCATGGGCGATATGTCTGTCCGTCCGTCTGTCATTCAATCACGGCCAAACGGCTGGTCTGATGGGCATGAAACTTGGCAGGGTTATAGTGGGGACCCCTGAGATGGTTTATAATGGGGGATTCCCTAAAACAGCCGTATATCAAAGAGAAATTTATGAGAATAACAATTCTATGAAATCGAGTAATTATGGTTGCAAGAAACAGCAGGAGGTTAATTATCTTTTTGTCACAATAAAAATATAATCCCTTTTGCAATAAATACGAAGTAACATATAGCATAACCTACGGGCCTGTTAAAAAGAAATTAAAAATCACTTGACAGTTCACAACATAAACTAGGGTCTCTTGAAAAAAAAAATGACTTGAAAAATTGGGAAAAATCAGCGAAGCTAAAACATTAACTCTTTTGCAAGTAATAATAATTAATCAGTTCACAACGTAGACTATGACCTGTGAAAGCGATATTTAAAAAATCACATGCAAATTTTAGAAAAATTCAGCAAAATTAAAAAAACAAAATAATCCTTTTGCAAGTAATATTCTTCAGTACATAATTACTACGGTCAGTGAAAACGAGATGAAAAATCGGTTGAAAAACTGGGAAAAAAGGTGCAAAAATCAAGCAAATTATTCCTTTTGCAAGTAGTAAATAATCGGTTCACTAAATAAACTACGCCCTGTGAAAACAAAAACAAAAAAATAAAAAAAATACTTGAAAAGCTGAGAAAAAAAATTCTAAAATATCACGTAGTAACTAACCTTCGGCGTCCTTTTTCATCTTTTAGCATATCAGATAACCTTGACTTCCACGTGACACGAGGGGACACATACTTATCTCCCTATCAGTAAATATTAACCGGTTAGAATCTGCTCGCGTCATATGGCCAGGAACCTTCGACAGGAAGTCCGCTGTCAGATGTGATGTCAAGTTTGTTCAGTGTCGGTTTGGGAAGGGAGGAGGAGGAGGAGGAGGAGGAGGAGGAGGAGGAGGAGGTTGAGAGGAGAAGGAGGAGGAGGAGGAGGAGGAGGTTGAAGAGGAAGAGGCGGAGGTGGACGAGGAGGAGGAGGAGGAGGAAGAGGCGGAGAAAGTGGAAGAGGAGGAGCAGGAGGAGGAGGAGGAGGAGGAGGAGGAGGAGGAGGAAGAGAAGAGCGGAGCAGGAGGAGGAAGAGGCAGAGGAGGAGGGGGAGGAGGAGAAGGAGGAGGAAGAAGAAGAGGCGGAGGAGGAGGTGGAAGAGGAGGAGAAGGAGGAAGAAGAGGGGAGAGGAGGAGGAAGAAGAAGAGGCGGAGGAGGTGGAAGAGGGAAGAGGAGGAGAAGGAGGAAGAAGAGGAAGAAGAAGAGGCGGAGGAGGTGGTGAGGTGGAAGAGGAGGCGGAGGAGGAGGAGGAGGAGAGAAGGAGGGTCGGAAAAGGGAGGCAGGAAGTGGGGTCGGGGATTGAGCAATAGTTTGCTTTTAGGGCGTAAAGGAGTTGTTACTTTCGTTGTTGGGTGGTAAGCAGATTTCACTTGGGTGGATGATTGGGTTGTGAACAAGAAAGGGATTTTATTTCCATTTTGGGTTGTTGGGTGTGAGAGGGTACATTCAATTTTCTTCCTGGGTAACTGGGTTCACAACTAGCAATGACTTTTCATTTTGATTTGGGTTTGTTGGGTGAGCGGGAGAGGACATTTCATTTTTCACTTTTGTGGGTGATTGGGTTGTGGACAAGTGCTGGGTCTCCTTTTCAATTTTGAGTTGTTGGGTGAGAGAGTACATTTAAGTTTCTTCCTACTGGATTGGGTTGCCAACGATTTGGGTTGTTAGGGTGAGAACAAGTTCATGTTTTTTTCCTTGCTCGAAAGTGGTTTGACCACAAAAATAAATAAATAAACAAATAAAAATAAAAAATAAAAAAAAAATTCTTATCAAAATTTATTCTAAAAAATAAGCTTTAAGTGGTTAAACAACACAAATGCAGCAATCGTGCACTGAAAATAGTTTTCCCAAGGGCAAGGGTAACTAAGAATAGGAACACATTGAATTTTGAGATTTTTGGACACTAAAATACATTCATATACAAATAAAGTTCTCGAAGGCACTGAAAAATGCTAAGAAATCTAAATGATAATCCAAATGGGCCCCATAAACCCAAGTTCCTTAGTTAATATCAATAAAAACACAACCACGAATACTTTCCTTAAAATCCGTATCTAGTCTTCACCTCAAGACATACCAGATATTAATAACCCTAATTTATTTATATTTAGCTTGTAATCCAGCAATGCATCAAGACGGAAAGCAAGAATGCACTGAAAACAGTCTCTCTCTCTCTCTCTCTCTCTCTCTCTCTCTCTCTCTCTCTCTCTCTTTCTCTCTCTCTCTCTCTCTCTCTCTCTCTTAAGCAAATACAAGGATTGATACAACAGGAGTCTATTAATCAGTAAACGTGGAGATATCCAAACTCCAGAATAAACAATGCAAAAATAAATTAAACAAATATAAAAGGGGAAAAAATATCAAAGAGAAGTAGGAGAATGTGTTAGGAGTAGAAAATACAGAATATGTGTGCGCTGCGTGTGTGTGCACGCTCGCTGGGTATGCGTACGTGTATGTGTGTGTGTGTGTGTGTGTGTGTTTTCGGGGAATCCCGACCCTGTGTGCCAAACCCAGCAAGAGTGTTGTTTTGTGAACAACACGCTCTCTTCCCCTGTCTTCGCCTCTGGACCCCCTACCCCAACGGCACCCCCCACCCCTTACCCCCATCAGGCACACCTAGGCCGAACCCAACTCTCCTTCTCTCTCTCTTCTCTCTCTATCTCTCTCTCTCTCTCCCCGTGAGTTAAGAAGTGAATCTCCTGCTTTTATTCACATCCTATTCGGACTCCTTAGTTTCAGTTGTCAACGAGGAAGGCTTAAAGGAACGTTCCCTTATTTACATTTGCTTATATAATATATATATACCATTATATAGATATATATATATAATATATATATATATTATATATATAATATATAATCTGTGTGTATATATATATTATATAATATATATATATATATATATCCTATATATATAGTTTATATATATATAATATATATGTATATATATATATATTATATATATATATATACAGATATATATACATATATATCTATATAATATATATATATATATAATATATATATATATATGAGCGTTTACAGAAACCGCTTTCCATGTCGTGAAACGACAATAAATAATGATTGTCAAGCAACCAGTCTCCCTGCTTGCATTATAGAAGTTATATTTTATGCAGGGAACCCTACAGCACTGAATTCTGCCCCCTCCAAACCCCCCCACCCCACAAAGACCTCCCGAGAGACCCCTATAAATGAGCCTCATTGGCAGCTTCTCAATACCTGGCAGTGTTGTTGCACCAAAGAAATCTATCTCACATTTGTCTCCATTCAATTCTCTATTTTATTTGTCTGTTTATTTTTTGCCGACTGGTAAAACCCATCAAATTTTAGCTCCTGTGCACTCTACTATGCACTCTTTTTTTCAGTTTTATTCTGCTTTCTTTATTTAATTGTTTAGTTCTTGTTATTTAATTGTTTATTTTTTGCCGACGGGCAAAACCACTCGAATGAAAACTGCAAGATATTCTGCTATACACTGTTTTCCTCTTTATTCTGTTTTCTTTATATAATTATTGATTAATTTACTTTTCAATTGTTTTTGTCAACTAGTACAACCAACAAATTTAAACTCTTGTGTATTTTACTATACAATTTTCCATTGTATTATATTTTATTAATCTCTGTATTCATGTTTTTATTTATCTATTTATATATGTATTTATCTATTTATTTTGGCTCTCGGACCAGGATTACTCATGCCCTTTGTATGCCAAATTTTTTTTTATTTATTTATTTATTTTTTTGAGTGTATTTCATTCTGTGTGGCCAAGGTGTTTGTCATCTTAAAACTCACTGACAGGTTAGCTTATTATTTTTTTTTTATTTATTTATTTTTAGCCTCCTACTTTCTGTCATTCCTTCCTTCCGTCATTTGCTCAGTTTGTTTTCATCTCTACCAACATCCTTCTCCATCTCCGTTGACTATTAGAACTTTCCATTCTTTAATGTTTCCTTTATTTGTCTATTTCATGTTTCTTATATTCATTAATGCTGCCTATAATTCTATGCCAACTTAGTTATATGATTTATCCTATTCAATGCTATATCATTCTATTATCTTAAAACCTCTAACCCTTTCCACCGCATCTTCGCTAGTTTTCCCCTCATTTACTTTTATAAAACATTCTCCAATTATCCTACAGTTTTTATATCAATGTTGCTATTTACTCTCGTTGCTATGACTATTACTTACCCTTTCCTTTACTTTCCATTAACCTTCGACTTTTCGCCCTCTATTTTAATTACCTTCTATAACATCCCTTTCTTTACTTAACGGTAATCACATTCATGAATTTCTACGTTTGATTTAATGATTATTATAAATTCGACCATCCTATATATCTAAGTTTCCACAATACTTCGTTTTATTTCACGCTAGAGAGTAACTCATGAAAGTGAAGCGTTCATTTCTAATACCCAACAACTCCGTTATTTTGTTGCTTTGCATCAGCCCCCTTTGGCATCTGTCACGAAACCCTCATATACCCAACAACCTATATATAAGCGAACCATGTTCATCTTTCATTATCTTGCTGACAGGACGACTGCTTTCATGTGCCCTCGTGAAGCACATTCAAGTGCACAGCGTTTTTACTAAAATAAATAAAAATAAAGCCATAAGACGTGAGGTAAATTCCATCTTAAGACTGCGTAGCCACAGTTTTCTAGAAATTGATCAACGTCCAAATGCATTTAATTGTAAAGTTGAGTTGAGTTGAATTTAGAATTTAGGCCAAAGGCCAAGCACTGGAATCTATGAGGTCATTCAGCGCTGAAATGGAAATGGACAGTAAAAGGTTTGAAAGGTGTAACAAGAAGAAAACCTCAAAGCAGTTGCACTATGAATCAAGTGTTAAGAGAGGTCCAGTGACGGCACTAACCCCCTACAGGAATTTAATTGTAAGGTTCCACCCATTTTTTCCCCAAATGGATCTGGATCTACACAAGTTGCATGAAAGGTTCTAAACACACATCCCCCCCCCCCCCACCCCTCCCCCACCCCACAAGTTAGTTATGGATCTAATATGGATTAGAAAACGAAGAACCAAATTTCGAGAGAGACAGAGAGCTTCCAGCCCTGTGATTGGCTTATCAACAGCCAATCAGGAGCGTCGTAAGGGGCTGGCCTTGACGTCAGATGCACGGTTGATGTGATTCTACTATAACGGATGTGGATTGAAGCTTTTTCTCCTAATGACTTTAATGAAAAAGTATAAAAACAAGATTCCAAACAACATAATAACGGAATCTTAATGTCTAAAAGAAAAAAATCACAGAAACGTT
>NC_061087.1:108051925-108059425 GCF_015104395.2 Macrobrachium nipponense | reverse complement strand
TTCATCCATTAATTTATTCATTTCGTTCACTAACACCAAGCGAAAATGCAGACGCATAAAAATAAGTCTGACAACTGCGACAAGACACTTTATGTAGCGACCCAGAGACGCGAAGGAATACGAGCACAACAAAAAAAATAAATAAATAAAATAAAATAAAAACGAGCATAAATACTTAAAGAAAATACGAGCATAAATCCTCAGAAAACAGCAAAAAATAACACACAAAAAAGCAAAAAAAAAATGAGCATAGATCCTTGAAAAAATACGAGTATAAATCCTTAAAAAATTTAAATGAAAATAAAAAACAAGAGCATATATCCTTTAAAAAAGATACGAGCAAAAGTCCTTAAAAAAAGATAGCATAGATCCTTATAAAAGATACTAGCATAAATCCTTAAAAGAGAGAAAGAAAAAAAAAAGGTATATGAAGACACAAGTTACCCCGGGGCTAAATATACTTCCTTCCCACGTGACCATTCCGACGCGAATGCCCAAAATAAGCGCAGACGCCCGCCGGAAATTCGGGTATGGGACGCGAATAGATTTCCTTGAGAAGCGTAGCCACCTTGGAACTGGTTAAATAACGTTAGCTGTGACTGAACTGATTGGTTTATTGGATGGTATATTGATTGACCGAACGGCATCGACTTAATGCCAATTGGTATGTGTTTACCCTCCAAACTGGGTACAACACTTACACAAAACCGTGGAAATAAGTGATACTGATTGATCGAACGGCATCTACTCAAAAGTCCACTGTTGCCAAGTGGTATTATGTTTACCCTCCAAACTGGGTATAACACTTACACAAAACCGTGGAAATAAGTGAAATTAGCATATCTATTTGTAGTATACTTACATAAATATTAGAGTAATTTTATCATTATTGCTTTACTACTATGACAAATAGAATTCATGGAAACAGTTTTTAAAGACATCGGCGTTTGTGTGAAGCTCCACTACATTGGCAACGATGTTACTTTTATGCATCTTAGAGGTGATTCAGTTAATTCTATAAGAAATTATATATTATTATTATTATTATATTATATTATTAATAATATGCTGGAAGAAGACCTTCATTAATGCAGGTTTTATTGAAAAAATAATGGCTATTTCAGCCGCGTTTATTTTGTATACAGAAGCTTCACTATTCTTCTTATTACTAACTTTTCTTCTGTATTGAAATGGGCTATTAAAACGCCAAATGGGGGATTCATGTCAAAATCGTGGTATTTGTCAAATTGAATATATTATACAAAATACAGTACAAATTGGATCTTGTACAATTTTGTATAATATATTCTATTTAACAAATACCACGTCATTGACACGAATCCCCCATTGGCGCTTTTATAACCAATTTTGAGTACAGAAGAAAATCAGAAATAAGTAGAATAGAGAAACTTCTATACAAAATAAACGCGGCTGAAATAGCCATTTATTTTTTCACTAAAAAACTGTATTAGTAATTATTTATTATTATTATTATTATATTATTATTATTATTATTATTATTAATTATTATTATTTATTTTGTAGTGTGGGGTTCCGGGTTACATCCTGCCTCCTTAGGAGTCCATCACTTTTCTTACTATGTGCGCCGTTTCTAGGTCACACGCTTCTGCATGAGTCCTGGAGCTTACTTCAGCCTCTACCTTTTTCCAGATTCCCTTTTCAGGGATCTTGGGATCGTGCCTAGTGTTCCTATGATTATGGGTACAATTTACACTGGCATATAAAACATATCTTCTTCATTTTCTATTTTTCAGGTCTTGATACTTTATCACTTTTTTCCCTTCTTTCTCTTCAACTCTGGTGTCCCCATTGTATTGCGACATCGATGAGTGATACTCTTTCTTCTTTATTATTATTTTTTTTTTTTTTTTTTTTGCTCTATCACAGTCCTCCAATTCGACTGGGGTGGTATTTTATGTGTGGGGTTCCGGGTTGCATCCTGCCTCCTTAGAGTCCATCACTTTTCTTACTATGTGCGCCGTATCTTAGGATCACACTCTTTTCTGCCTGTGCCTGGAGCTACTTTCAGCCACTAGTTTTTCTAGATTCCTTTTTCAGGGATCTTAGATCGTGCCTCGTGCTCCTATGATTTATGGGTACGATTTCCACAGGCATATCCCATATCCTTCTTTATTCCTATTTTCAGATCTTGGTACTTATCCATTTTTTCCCTCTCTTTCTCTTCAACGCTGGTGTCCCATGGTATTACGACATCAATGAGTGATACTTTCTTCTTGACTTTGTCAATCAGCACATGTCTGGTCCTGTTTTGCACGTATCACCTATCTGTTCTGATACATAGGCCCAGAGGGATCTTTGCCTGAATCGTTTTCTATCACTTCCTCAGGTTGGTGCTACGTAACCAACTTATTTACTGCAAGGTAACTGATGTTTCTTGACAGGCTCCAGTGGAGGGCTTTTGCTACTGAATCATGCTCTTTTTTGTACCGGTTCTGGTGCAAGTGCAGGCATTCGCTTGGCTATGTGGTTTATGGTTTCATTTCTCGTATCGCACTTCTTTACATATGGGGAGAGATTGATTTACCGTTTCCGGGTCTATCGTTCTTTGAACATACCTGATTTCTTAGGGTTTGATCTTGTGCCGCTGTTATTCATTCCTTTCAGTTTCCTACTTTAGCTCTCCCCTCTGTAGCCATGGCCATGTGTTTTATGGCTTTTATCATATTTCCGGCGTTGAGTTTTTGACTTGAGTATCGCCTTGAGTCTCTGCATATATTTCTTTCCTGATCGTGTCCTTCATCTCTTTGGTGTTTTATATCCCCTCCTTCCATTTATCACAGGTATTTGTATCCAGTCTCATCATGTGTTTGATGTTGCTCCCATCTGTAGCTTTATCCTTCAGTTCTCGGATACTTTTGCCTTTTTGTATGTGACTAAGGCGCATTTTTTCTATTCCAAACTCCATCCTGATGTCCCAGATACAATCCTTACAGTCTGGATTAGGGTATCTATTTCCCTTGATGCTCTTACTATACAGCTTGATGTCGTCATGAGCATCAGATGGGTTGATTCTGTTGCCTCTTTTCTTGAGTTTGGTACCCCCGGCATCCACCTTCTGTAGATTTTGTCATGGGAATCATGGCTATATTATTATTATTATTATTATTATTATTATTATTATTATTATTATTATTATTATTATTCAGAAAATTAAACCTATTCATATGGAATAAGCCCACAGGAACCATTGATATGTAATTCAAGCTTCCAAAGAATATTTAGGTGTTCATCAGGAAGAGGTAAGAGGAGGTAAAGGGTAACACAAAAAGAAGAGATCTCACTTCTTAATAAAAAAAATAAATTAATATGACTTTATTAATGGTATATTGATTGATAGAACGACATCGTCTTTACAGAATATCCAGTTCTCGCTTTAAAGGTGATTAAACTATATTTATTGCTTAATTAATAGCATATGGACTGATTGAACAGCATCTAATCTGAATATAAATTCAATCAAAATTCTGTATGTAGCTATATTTAATATTTTATTATTGGGATATTGATTGATAGAACGGCACCGACAATGAATAGCAATTAGAGTTATAAAGGTATACAGGTGTATGATCCATTAACCGTTTTAAACTGTTTATGAAAGCATTGGTATGCAAGCAGTAAAACTGACTTACTAATTATTGCTTCAATGATGCTGAATTGATTGGAAAAAGAAAGAAAAATAAACTTTTTCTCTACATAAGAAATCAAACAGACACATGTTTACATTTAAAATGTTGCTAGAGATTAGAAACAGGGCATCTCTTTGCAATGATGAGTGACTACCTCGCTAAAATTAATATATAATATCTTCCAATAATTATATCAATAATAATTTGCTGTGCATTTCTGTAAGTTCAAGGTGAATGTCTTATTAAACAAATAAGGTCATTTCCCAGCAAGACACAAAAGCGTATTTATTACTGATTTTTTCCAACTAAACCTGCTAAACCGACATAGAACACTAAACCTTCGATTTTGCATAAATTACGAAGAGACATTCTCCATTACGATAGCCTTATTGCTACAAAGGCAGTGAATGAAAAATAAATCTCTTCTTTAACTAACCAACCAAAAAAAAAAAAAAAAAAAAAAAAAAAAAAAAAAAAAATATTCAAATTTTATGTAAAATTCTAATCGTTAAAAGAGACATCAAAGATTGACTACTTTTGACTTAATAATAACTTATTTGTTTTCTTACCTATCTACTGATTAACTTACCTTTTTTTCTAATAACTAATCACTTCTTTCTGTATTTCGTATTACCTTCTGTAGTTTCTTTCAAATGAACACCATAGTCATTGGAAGCTTGACATTTAAGTCGAGGATCAGGCCGGCCTTGGTCTATCATGAAATGAGGTTCTTCTGAAAATAATAATAATAATAATAATAATAATAATAATAATAATAATAATAATAATAATAATATAATCGGATTTAGGAAAGAATGGAATAAGGAAGAGTTTTACAATATGATAATAAACGACATGAATTCACCAAAAAATCGTGAAATTCGTGATTAATGATTGCGGGAAGAGACAGGCTGACGGGTGATACGAGGATGCCTGAGGGAGGAAGGGAGATTGCCATCCTCAGCTCATGAGAACAAGGGTCGAAAAAATTCCTGGGAGAACTCTCTGCGATTTACGCCTATCAAGAGAAACGCGAAGAATATCATACTATAATGGGTGTAATGTCTGTCTGTCTGTCTGTCTGTCTGTCTGTCTGTCATTCAATCATGGCCAAACGGCTGGATAGATGGGCATGAAACTTGGCAGGGTTATGGTGGGGACCTCTAAGATGGTTTGTAATGGGGTTTCATCCAACCTAACCCCCCACCCCCTCCTTTTGTAGGGGGGTGGGGGTGAGAAGGGATTCCCTGAAACGGAGCTTGTTTCTGGCCGTGAAACGAGGCTGGTTATTCCCGTAGACTAGTTTACTTTACGATTTTTTTCATACATAATTTCTGTACAACTTTCCTGGAGAAAGTCGCGAATATTTCAGACCCGACACAATAGAAGATGAAAAATTATCATCAATATCCGCAAGATTTTTTGATTAACTTAAATCCATCGGGACTGCCAGTGCACAAAATAACGTTGAAGAAGTACTGCCCAGTAATGTTGCTTCGGAATTTCGATCCTGCCAATGGACATAATAAACTGGAAACTGACAAGTTCCTACTTTCTACTCTTTTTTGGAAGACACAGGATCATAGGAGCATTTATCAGTAGCCATAACGCACTGACATACAAGTTGCGTCTTTGCAGTAACATAATGAAAAGAAAGATACTTTTATTATTCTATCACCATGCAAAGTATTGACAAAGAAACGAACCAATCAAGATCCTGT
The DNA here is from genome assembly GCF_015104395.2 of Macrobrachium nipponense. Taxonomy (NCBI): domain Eukaryota; kingdom Metazoa; phylum Arthropoda; class Malacostraca; order Decapoda; family Palaemonidae; genus Macrobrachium; species Macrobrachium nipponense. Next base: position 108,054,036 of record NC_061087.1, on the reverse strand, counting down.
TCCGTTAAATGAAAGTCACCGACAAGAGAAGAGAGAGAGGAGAGATAGAGAGAGGAGAGAAGAGAGAGAGAGAGAGAGCCATTTAACGACATTAATTGCACTTACAATTATAATTTTATCTTGCTATTGAAAAAATGAGGAAGAGAGAGAATTAGGAGAAATATTTGTGATTTGAGAGCTAAGTAATCCGATCATCCCAACAACCCGTCTTCGTTACTTGACTTACATGAGAGAGAGAGAGAGAGAGGAGGAGAGAGAGAGAGCAGAGAGAGAGAATCATTAAAAAGGGGTAAACAATAATGAATACGAACTTCTTTACGTTCAATTGATCGTACCCCTTACACTTTACTTTAAGAGAGAGAGAGTGAGAGAGAGAGAATATCATTAAATGAGGGGAAAAGAAACAATAAATTAACAGAATTTTTCTCTGCGTTCAGTGATCGGTCCCTTGAATTACATTACGAGTTTAGGGAGAGAGAGAGAGAGAGAGAGAGAGAGAGAGGAGAGAGAGAATACGGGGGAGAGAGAGAGAGAGAGAGAGACTATTCGTGTAATCGCCCTTATTTTGATATTGCTGAACAAATAGTACATATAAATTTTTCACTTCTGCACACGTATTTTATCTCACCCATCGTGGATGGGTAAGTTTGCTAGTAGGAGTAATATTTCAAATGGTGACATTTTAACTTGACAAAGGTGAAGTTAATATTCTAGGTCAAAGGTAAACTTAAATCCCTAATAATGGGAAGAAACAAACTGACCTACCTGAATATCAAATTTCTCAGTAACTTGCCAAAAGGAACCACACCGCCCAAATTGACAGAAGGAAAACCAAATGGAGTTTCAACGAAAAATCCATTTATCACTAAGTCTAGAAGGTAAGTGAACAGAACACTAAGGGTCGTACTATAGATAAGGAAGGGAGAGGGTATACTGCCAACAACAGCAGGTAAGTACTGTTCAGATAGAGAGAGAGAGAGAGAGAGAGAGAGAGAGAGAGAGAGAGAGAGAGAGAGAGAGAGAGAGAGAGAGAGAGAGAAATTGACTAGAAGTTTCTTGTGCTTGATTTTTTGAGTGACATAAAAAATTGTCTGAAGTTCCTGGGAGAAAATGATGAGACATCAGTGAGTAAACAAAGGTGAATAGTTCCCCTGGTAGATGTGGCTTAAAGTTTAAGATAAATAAAGTTGATTACAGTTACTAACAGCTTAGCACCAATAAAAGTTACAACAATGGAATGATAGAAGAAAGGAACAAACAGACACACCTCCTTGGAAATACCTGAACTAATGCAAGTATTCCACAGGAAGAAAAAACGAATGCTTTAGCAACATTAGTAACAATAACTAAATATACTAGTATGGAAGTTTGTCAATTTGCAAGCTCTTTAAGGAAGTCTATGGGCATATGATATGGGGATGATGCTTTACCAGTCTGTAAGGACGCACCAACCCGGCAGAACAAACCTTACAGGCAAACGACATGAGGATAAGTAAGGGGTTAGAAAAGAAGATCAAATGCACTGGAATCTCTTAAAGGAGAGTTGGAGGATAACGAGAACCTGTGTGTGTGGTTCTTCACTAAGAGAGACAAAGCCATGAAACTAACTGAAAGGGAATGAAGAGGCAAGATGGACTTGCTAAGGTGTTTTACAACATAACTAGCAACTGAAGTAGCCAAAGGAATGAAAAACAGGCATTATTTAATACAGAAAAATCAGGACACTGAGATCCAACTTAGTATGAGAGAATTGCTTACTTCTAAGTATAACAGTTCCTGAAAGTTATACAGGAAGCATGAGAAGCTAGAAAAGGAGAAATGCGGAATATTTGATGTGCCAGTTCTCTTAACAGGACGGATGAGGGGCAAGAACAATCAAACCAAGAGTTAAAAGAGGGGCAGTTTTAAGAAAAAGTGGGACATATGCTTCAGTAACCAAGCTTCACACCTGACCAACTATGGATATCACATAGGAAAGATTTTCAAAGTACCAAAACACCAATCTTTTTTTTTTAATATTAATAATATCCAATAAGCAATCTTGTTTGGCATCTTGTCAGGAACTTCCAAGTACCACAAATGCCCTGTTGTGAAGTGAACTACTGAGGGAA
>NC_061087.1:108021925-108046925 GCF_015104395.2 Macrobrachium nipponense | reverse complement strand
AGGAATTCTCTTGATCTTGTGGAAAAATTAAATAACAAGTAATGAACTTGTACTGCATGAATTGCCTATGTCCGTTAGTCACATAATTTCATTGATTAAGTTATGCATTTGTGATTGCAGATTTATTTTTAATGGAGAATATTACCAACAAATATTTGGTATGGCCATGGGTAACCCTTTATCACCTCTCCTTTCAAACTTATATATGGAATTTTTTGAAAGACAACACCTCCCGAATATCACACTTGTCCCCTTAAAATGGTACAGATATGTAGATGACATCTTAGTAGTCTTACCTGTTGTTATCGATGTAAATGATTTATTGTCTAAATTGAACAATTTAGTGCCATCCATAAAATTCACTGTTGAAATCGAAAATAACAATGTCATCCCTTTCCTAGATGTATTAACCCATAGAGAATCTTTCCAATGTAAATTCAGTATTTATAGAAAACCCACAAATAATTTAACATATGTACATTTTTATTCTGGCCACCATCTTAATATTAAAATTTCAATTTTTTCTTCTATGTTCCTACGTGCTTTGCGTATCACGAGTCCACAATATCTTGACCAAGAAATAGAATACATAAAAAAGATAGGAAACGATCTCTGCTACCCACCTCATTTAATTGATTTATGTTATCAAAAAGCTCACAAAATGTTGTATAGTGCTGCTATTAATGAAAAAGAAATGTATAAAAATGTACTTAGCTTACCTTACTTTCGTGGATTTGAAACCATAAAAACAATATTCAAATCGTTTAATGTTAATGTAGTGTTCTCTTAAAACAATACCATTAAAGATATGCTAATTAAGAATAGTCCCGTAACAAATAACAACATCATTTACAAAATCCCTTGTAAGGATTGCCCATCATTTTACGTTGGTCAGTCAAGTAAAAATTAATGTGTACGTATTAAGCAGCATATGTATTCAGTTAGAACAGCCCAGACTTCAAATACACTGTTTATCCATCTGAGTGAAAAATCTCATTGTATTAATTGGGGTGATACCTCTGTAATTGCTAGATCTAATGATTATGTTTCAAGAAATTTACTGGAATCAGCAATTATACAAATCACTAATAAAAACAACCTAAATCTTAGTCTGGGAATGTACCATTTGGACCCATATATTTGTAAAATGTTTATGAAGGACCTTAAAATAAATGAACTACTAATAAATTAGTCCCACATGTATATAGCTTATATCTCTCTCTCTCTCTCTCTCTCTCTCTCTCTCTCTCTCTCTCTCTCTCTCTCTCTCTTGCTTGATACTCTCTCTCCCTCTCTCTTGCTCGATATACATATTTATATTTTTTTTGTTTTTTTTTTTTTTTCGTTTTTTCATTAACACTTTTTTTGGGAACATTTTTGTAAATTTCAAGATAATAAGTTGTATATGCCTCATTTTCTTCTTTTTTTTCAAAATGTACTGTTTTCTGGGTGAATCATCTGTTGGCCGCGTGTGTACCCTCCAAGGTGTGGCTGCCCTCAGGCGTTTCCTCGTTTCTGTAGAGTGAAATCGACCTTATTGCTAATCTTGTAGTGTCAGTTTGGATATTAAGCCTACCTTGACTGTTTTTTCCTCTGTAAGATCAGTTTTGCCTGAGTAAAAGGTCGGCCTAGACCGAAAGTGCTTGGCTATCTCGCTTTTTCATTTTTGTCCTTCGTGGGGAAAACCTTTATTTATACATAGCATGACGTTTTATATACTTCGTGATCAAATTATTCATATATATACGTGATATATACGCATAGATATATATATATATATATATATATATATATATATATATATATACGTATATATATTCGTCTGAAGGGCATTTAATGTACATAACTCGAAATATCTGCATCAAAAATGCAAGGTAATAAATGCATTTACAAGGAATTCCAATACACATTTGTGTATATATATATATATATATATATATATATATATACTATATATATATTATATATACATATATCTGGCTGCAGTGCGAGATTATTTAATTCGTAATCTCATAAGAAAATGCTTTAAAATGGAAGACATAAAAACATTCGTAATATGACTGCTAAAACATTCACATGGAACATGTGTAAATATGACCAGAGGAAAAAAACAAATAATAAATAATAATGTACACAAACATTTGAGTAAAAATCAAGGCCTGGAATTAAAACCTCTACTTAGGCTCTGGTGCCTTGTTTATTTCGAATATGGGTTTTTAACTTCTAATTCTTACTGGAATAAATTCCGTCATTAATGTTTAAATTAGTTGGAATCAGTAAAACGAAATTTTTCTAACTCAAGATTCATTCCGATATACAACGAAAGCCCACAAAAATGGATATTTCGTACTTCGCGGAATCAATTCTTTTCAAAAGAAAATGAAATAGATCAAAACAATAATATCGAGATTGAAAATTGATAATCAAAACAATAAACTTTTGCTAAAAAGGGATCATTGTTTTTGAAGACCTGAGAAACTTAACAAAGACATCGGAATCGTATTCTGCAATTACAGTTTAGGAAAAAAAACATTAGCCCAAGTTCTTTTTATAATTCGTCAGGGATATATAAAAACAAACAAGACAAAGATCTAGAGACTGTAGCCTGTTACTTTTTGGTTTCATCCATTATAATAGAGCTTCTAATAAATGTTGAAGACAAACCAAGGAAAATAGAGCCTGTTCTATGAAAACATTTGCATAATTTCAATAATAACAATAAAATATCAGATATGGACGTATCCCTCTAAGCTATTCAAGCTTTGCTGAAGAACTGAAAATGAACAGAAAAATGAGCAAGCATAAAATAATAAACAAAATAGTTTAACACAAGATTATAAAATAATCACAATATTAGGAATAAAAAAATAGGATTAGTTCTCGCCACGAAAATGCATTAGTAGCTTCAATTTTTTGCTGAAAAAAAAACTGGTGTTAATGATCTGAAAAAAAACGAGGAAGGTATTTTTCCTTTAAAAACGGTACAAAATCCAACATTTTTGGGGACAACGGTCAGGATTTTACCTCCTTGAAAAGTAAAATGACTTAGCAAGGTAGAAAATTTGTTCGATAATTTACCAAAAAATCTCCTCGAAACAGATGTACGAAATAGATAGTTCTACAGAAAAAAGGCAGATATAAAATGTCAACTGAAAAGAATTTGAAATGTTAACTGAAACTGAATATGCAAGAAACAGCAAAGAAACAGGCGAACTGTTTTAAAGAGCAAACCGTAAATAGAGAATGCTCGGTCAAGTAAGTGGAAAAATTAATAGAATTTCTTCTCAAGCTTAAAAATCCAAGAGGGGAAAAATTGGAAAAATAGGGTGAAACCCGAGTCTGGAATTGAGTTAGAGGGGAAAAACAGATGCAGTTAAAGACCCAGAAATAAATAAACAATGTGCCATTAGCAACAGTAACTGTTTATCATCGTTAATTGCTTCATTAGCATTTCATTTCATGCAGTTGTGTATAAACAAAGTTTCCAAAATATTCTGATGAGGATTTGTGTATGACTTAAGTAACTGACATTTAATCTTTCTCAAGACATAATCGTGACTCCTGAAATTATCTGAAACCTCGTGTTAATAATAGATGTTATAGTAAGATATAATCTTAAAAATGACAATTACGAAAAAATAGCAACGCCGTCACTTCGTACTTAAAGATATAATCTAAAATAGCATCGCCCGCTATTCCTACTTGATACCACATTTCAATGCCCTAGTTTTGTGCCATGATTATGGGAATGTAGTAAAGAAAAGTATAAAATTTTCATAGGCCAAAAATACAAATAAAAATTCCATGCCCCCCTGAAAATAGAACATAGTTTATTTTTCAAACTAGACTTCTACGGTAATGGATACACAAAAGTTGCAGTAACTGATAAAAGGACTAATATTAAACAATATAAAACTTCTGAATGCGGTATCGACTCATTAAATTCACACACAAAAAACTGAGGCATATATTGAAATTTTACCAAAATGCGCCAAGCTGTCAATGAATTAAAAAAAAATAAAGCAGCTAACTAAACTCATCTTGAAATTACTTTAAGTATCGATTCATTTAAAAGTTATGGGGAAATGACCACGAATGTATACACAAACAAAATCAGTGAATTAACATAATCATTGATTTCTTTAAGATGTCTGAAAATTCATCCACAAAATCAAAAAAGAGTGTTCTTGACAATCTAAAAGGATATAAAACTATTACTTTATATGATTAAAAGGCCATCCAAACCCCCATTGCCATCGAAGGAGGGCTTTACTAACCTATAAACTCATCCTAAACATCTTATCTCAACAGTGAATTCACACATGAAAACCGAAATCACTTCTCGAACTACAAAATTCACTATTAAGTTCAATTACGTCCTAATGTAATGTACTGAATATTTCAAAATTCGGCACATTGTCCTTTGTTTGGGGAAGACACAGTGAGGAAGAAAAAAAAAGAGTGAAGGAACCAAAAAAAGAGACAAAAGAGAATCGACACATTTACCTTCGTAGTCCTCATCTCCCTCCTCCCCTAGAAGAAGACAGGTCAGGTCAGAAAGGGTCATGATGGAGAATACATAGAAATATTATATGGTCATGAAAAGAATCTCTATGTATATATTTTAAGATCACGTAAAGAAGCTTTGTCAATGTACTGAAATCATGAAAAGAATCAATATATTTATTCTAAGATCATTAAAAGAATAGTATCCGTAAATATTCTGAGTTCAAGAAAAAGAATATATGTAGATATTATTAGATCATGGAAAAGAATCCATGTAAACAGTCAGAGATAATGGTAAAGAATATCTGTAAATATTCAGAGATCATCCAAAAAATCTATGTAAATACTGTAAGATCATGGAAAAGAATATCTGTACATATTCTAGGACCATGGAAAGGAATACTCTAAATATGAGAAGCTTCATAAACTTGAGAAAGTTCAAACATAAATAAACCTTTTTTATATATACATTAGTTTGATATTATAAAGCTAAAAAAAGGATTTATAAAAAGATACTTTCATGAACTTATTCACTGTCCTCAATAATATGAATTTCTAATACTCAAATATACAAGGTTTTCTAGAATGCTGACAGCAAATTTTAACATTTTAAATTTCATAAAAAAAATAGACATGATTAAATATAAAGCCAAAATTAAACAAATAGGAATCTACAACAAAATCCATGCATGCATGTACAATAGCCACAAAAAAATATGAGAGAAATCAACCTTTGGTAATTTTTGGACTTTTATGTAAAATGAAGAAAAATAATCATGAACTGAACTTGAATGGAAGATAACACATGTTTAAGGAAAGCTCATTTAGGCAGATAGTGTTACTTATGCACACAATCATCAGAATGCTCACTCAAGCATACATTCAATTCATTTTGTATCTTTCATTTTACTCTCACGACAAATCTCCTTAACATACTTAATTCATTCAATATGCTCTTTCTAAATTCACTCATCCAGGCTGTTATGAAATTAAAGACGCAGTACAACTGAATTACATTAGCAGAGAGAATTTGTAAATTCATGAGAACAAAACTTAAGAACCAAATATGGAAAGAACCGAAAGTAAAGACATTGCAAAATAAGCAATAACGAAACGTAATATTTGTCAACGCAATTTGAATACCATGCCTGAGAAGAGTAAGTTATAAAATTGCAACAATACATAATGAATACAATACCCACGACATGAAACATACGACACTTGGTGTGTTGATGTTCTCACATTCAAAAGATCTTAAATTGATCACAATTGAAGCAAGCATTTCCTGGGGGGAAAGGGGTGGTTTATTTCAGATTAATATCAGTCACTTGAGACCGGTAGGTGAGGCTTCAGTTTACTTACGAATGATTCTCATATCTTCATTGGTGTCATGTTTCAACTCATTACCATAATTCAACGTACCATTTTATTTTCCATAGTTATTGCCATCATTCTCTGTGCAATAAACTGGACATGATGTTGGAGGGTCCTCAAAAGTCTCGTTACTAATACTAAACTAAGAATCAAAACTATTCTAAAAGCGCGAATAAATGGAAGACTGCTATCATTCTATGAACTGTCAAAATTTGTAGCTGATAATACAGTTTTCACCAGCTAACAACACAATTCCTAACAACCATAACTGATCAATTTCGAGGCTGAAATGGTGCGCTATAAAAGAGCATGTGACAGGAAGTTTTTCATTTGATTTCTTGTTACGTCTAACACTATTTATTATTCACAGCAGGAAGCAGTTCCTTTGCTCACTTATGTTACAACCAATGAATCGCATAAAGATGCTCCTGAAATCTCTAGTATTCTAAATTTATCTTTATAAAATATCTTTATAGCTTGGGCTCGTGCATTTCATTGCAACCAGTATCTGATGAGTTTTCTTCAAAATAACTAATAGCAATACGACTCACAAAGCACACAATGACAAAACCGAATTGCCATCCGAACCTCTGAATTTCTTTTATTTGTTTTATATTCTGAAAGGAAAATCAGAGATGGAACGAAAGCACGACAAGAAAAGACTGTCCTTCCAATGATAATGAACTCACTTCTTAAAGCAAAATTATCATAGGATTATAGGGGGAATGTCATAAGTGGGGGGCGAGGGGGCGCCTCGATTTCTGAAAATGAGTTTCATAACTTTTTTTAGCAGTTTTATTCTTTGCAAATTCCCTTTAATAGCAATAAAATCTTGAATAATCTTCCTTATACTAAAAAATTTCAGTTAAAATTATCAGGTATTTCAGTTTATCACTACTAAATATATTTGTAAATTAGCATACAAACTAAAACGTATTTCTTTAGGTAAATATATTACATAAATGTGTATCATTGATGTTTAAATTACCTCAGTCACATATCAGCAACAGAAAACCAAAATGTCAAGTACGTAATTTGCGCGGGTCTTCTATGGCAGATTTTCAAGCAGCCTGTATAGATATTTCATAAATGACACTGCTGATCTAATTCTGAAACCAACACGATAAAAATTCTTCTCCAGATTAAAACAGAAACAACGCTGCTTATACTGTACAGCCTCGAAGTATTTCTGAAAGGTAAACCTGTCAGCAATGTACAATGATACTGTCTGGGAACGCGCGGCAACTCTGTCACGCCAGGGAGGCGGGGCTTGTGTCTCAACTTTCAGCAATGTACAATGACACTGTCTAGGAACATGCGGCAACTCTGCCACGCCAGGGAGGCAGGGCTTGTGTCTCAAGTTAGTGTAGAAACCAGGCACTTTAGTCAAAGGGTCGCCCTGCGCTACTTCGACAATGCGGATCGTTCACAACAATTGGAGCGATGTGATGAGAGCTGGTGAGACCAGATAATAACCTACCTTGATGGATCCATCTCATGGACCTCTTCTTCCTCTTCATGTACATGGACTGGCCACGACTCATCTTGTTGTTCTCGTCCACGAGAGAGAATGAGATGCGCTGGGCCAGTTCCACCTGGTCATCGATGGTAGGATGGTCGGGGCGGTAGAAGGCCGAAGATGCGAAGGCCTTCTCTGTTGAGAAAGAGAAAATTCAAAGTTTAATCAGGATAATTCGAGCATTTACAAGACGATAAAATTTCCAAACAATGAGATAATGACATGACTAGAGTAACCAAAATGAAGTACCAAGTATTAGTATTCAGTTAATAAGTTAAGAAAATAAGACTACCATTTATTTATGCAATATTTTACAATAAAGAACGTAGTGATCATGGCATATTTGGTTTTTATTACTTTATACTGAAAATGGTTAACAATGATCTCATTCTACATTTTGGTGCCAAAGGAAACTGTATATCCAATTTCCGAACAATGTATACAAAAAGTACTTTAATGTCAATATTTTGAGTAAAATCTTTCCACAATTATTCATTAAATAACACCTAGAAACTACTTGCTGAAGCTGAAAGTACGATATGGAACTTTTCCTTCAAATATCAACACTTATTTATATTAGTTTCAGAATGACATGGTGCAAATATTTATATCTTTTTCTACTTTGCAGTTGAAACATCACAGGCAAAAGTCATGAAACATACGACCAAAATCAAATAGGCAATTAAGTTTCTGGGAAATTTTTAAAGACGAAATCCATTCAAGTCATCTATACCCACAACGCGTAGGAGAATAAGGAAACGCTTCTACCCAACTTTCATTTTTTGCCCTGCTTCTTCTTTCTCTGGTAAAAATCTTCCCTTTTTTCCCTCCATAATTAACTGCTTTGAAGCAGTAAAATTAGAAAGCATGAGGAACTGGGGAAAGCCAAACAGTAAGGAAATATGAAACACAAAGATGAAGACTGAGTGAGGGACAAACTCTCAGGGAAATCTTGATGCTGGAGTCGATCTTTTGTTTTAATTATGACATTCGAGTGTAGAGAAGTTAAATTAACACCTCTCGTCAAGCCAATGGATGAGAGAGAGAGAGAGAGAGAGAGACAACCAGTTATGCAATCAACTAAGAGGGATTATTTCTCATCTGAGTAATACAGTTCCTTTAAGGACGAAATTATTATCAGGAACAAATCTGCCATAAAAAAAATGTATTTTTCCTAAGCAGGAATGAACCTGCAGTAAGGTTAACGATTTCGCCCTACTCAGTTAAACAGACACCTAAATTTACCCGAGGAGTGCTAATGATGACACTGCTCTAAATTAGAGTGAATAGAAATATACTTATTGCCAAGGCAATTAACTTAATTGCTCAATTTATCAATGCAGTGTTTGCAGTGTCTTTGGTAGAGCCTAAGTGTACCACATACCAAAAGTTGTCATTACAATGTCTATCAACATTGAAGAACGATTTCCAACCATCAGGAGAACTTTCTTTTTGTATTTCCCATTACCTTCTGTAACGTCTTCCGAATGAACAACATATACTTTGGAAGCCTGAATTTCAAGTCGGTGGCCCCTGTGGGCTTGTTCCATATGAACAGGGCTCACATTCTGAATAATAATAATAATAATAATATTTTGGTAGAAGACCCTCTTTTAGGCAAATACTGTTAAAAAGGATGGCAGAATTAAGCGAGTTGATTTTATATATTGTTTTTTTCTATTTTCCTTACAATTCGCTTCTCAGGCTCAGCGATGTTTCTGAGTAACTGGCCAATATTCATATTGGGAATTTTCAAAAATTGTAAATGCTGAAGGAATCTTTTATTAGAACAGGATATCAGGTCCAGGTCAAGCAGGGGTCGTCGTCAGTGCCGGTATTATTCCGTAAGCGTAGTTCAGTTCGGGCCAGGGTCGTCTTTGGATTAAGGGCTGGTGTTGGTGCTGGTATAGCTGGTATTACGTGACGTTTCGACCTTCTCGTAGGTCATCTTCGGACGAGTCGGTTGAAGAGACTGTAGCAAGAAAGTTTGCGGAACGGTATTTATAGCGGCACGGACCTAGAGTTGCATTCTCATTGGTCGGGCCGGTCTTGGGCGAAGCCGTGGATCTCGCCTCAGAGGGTCTCGGGGATTCTCTTGTGCGAGCGCTACAGACGGAATTCCTGACGTTCATCCCCAGGCACACCACTGTGGCGCTCGCACAAGAGAATCCCCGAGACCTTCGAGGCGAGATCCACGGCTTCGCCCAAGACCGGCCCGACCAATGAGAATGCAACTCTAGGTCCGTGCCGCTATAAATACCGTTCCGCAAACTTTCTTGCTACAGTCTCTTCAACCGACTCGTCCGAAGATGACCTACGAGAAGGTCGAAACGTCACGTAATACCAGCTATACCAGCACCAACACCAGCCCTTAATCCAAAGACGACCCTGGCCCGAACTGAACTACGCTTACGGAATAATACCGGCACTGACGATGACCCCTGCTTGACCTGGACCTGATATCCTGTTCTAATAAAAGATTCCTTCAGCATTTACAATTTTTGAAAATTCCCAATATGAATATTGGCCAGTTACTCAGAAACATCGCTGAGCCTGAGAAGCGAATTGTAAGGAAAATAGAAAAAACAATATATAAAATCAACTCGCTTAATTCTGCCATCCTTTTTAACAATAATAATAATAATAAATAATAATAATAATAATAATAATGATAATAATAATCGTCAAAAACAAGAAGAAAGTATCACTCATTGATGTCGCAATACCATGGGACACCATAGTAGAAGAGAAAGAGAGAGAAAAGACAAAATTATCATGACCTGAAAACACAAATAAGAAGGATATGGGATATGCCAGTGGAAATTGTACCCATAATTATAAGGACACTAGGCACGATCCCAAGACCCCTGAAAAGGAACCTGAAAAAGCTAGATGCCGAAGTAGCTCCAGGACTTATGCAGAAGAGTGTGCACCTAGAAACAGCGCACATAGTAAGAAAAGTGATGGACCCCTAAGGAGGCAGGATGCAACACGGAACCCCACACTAAAAACCACCCAGTCGAATAGGATGTCTGTGATAGACCAATAATAATAATAATAATAATAATGAATAATAATAATAATAATAATAATAATAATACATAATAATATGTGGCTGGTCAGTCATTGGATGGGTGACCGCTCTCCTCAGCGTTGATTCCTTGGGAAAGGATCTTTACCATAATTTCCTCAGTCTACTCAGCTGTAAATGACTACCTATCCTTGATGGGGTAGGGTCCAGCTATGGGTTAAATAGCAAAACTCAGCAATGATGTTAAGAAATGAAGGAATAAACGACAACGACGTAAATGGAACCTCTGGCAACAGAGGAGCTTCATCCGGCAGCCAGGTATTCAACCCAATTGAAGGGGAAGACGGTCAGGTACTTGGAGGTCGTCATCCAGCAACTGACCACCACAATGACAGTAACCAACAGCCTGAGATTGGAGCTACAGAAGCAAACCAGAGGAAGAAATGGACAAGAGAAGAAAATAAGGAAATATGGAGATGCTACATCAGAAGCAACCCGACGGAGAGAGGATATAGAAGAAGGTTGTCAACATTTGGAATGAGAGGAATAACACCCCCCAAACACAGCAGAGGCTGGCAGACCAAGTAAGGAACATAAAGAAAAAGAACTGGCTCTCCCTAACAGAAAGAGAAGAACTGGAAAGGGAAATGTCACACGACAACGAGTTACATGAAGACGAACTGAGAGAAGATGCCACAGAAGACGACAGGGATGATGAGGTATCAAACAACGACACACGAAGAAACACCGACGAAGTAACAGAGAGGACGGAATGGGTAGAAAAGATTAGACAATGGATGGAGCCAGATACAGAGAGAACAAAGATCCCCTCCATGAAAGCCTACAACACCAAGAAATTAAGGGAGAAAACAAGTGAGGTCAATGGAATAATGGGCATAATACACACCACCAGTACCACAGAAACAAATAACTTGGCATATGCAAGAGCATGATTAGTACCACAACTGAGGGGGATTCGAACACCAACAACCCACCAAGTCACAACCAACCCCAACAGAAACGTCAAAGTCCAAAAACAGGCAAACTCTCCTTGGAAAAGGGCCCGGGGAGGGGTGTTGGCAAAAAGGGGTGGGCGCCTGGAAAACCAAATCATGGTGATGAGATCTGACTTGAGTAAACTGAAAGAGATGGCAGAAAAAAGGCTAAGAAGCAAGAAAACAAGGGAGGAACTCATCGGGAAATACAAAGTACAAGAGAGGGGACTAAACAACACAATAGAAGATGTAAAACAGAGGATTAAGGCCAAAGCACATAAGATCCAAAGGTACATGAACAGGAATAAGGGATACCAACAGAACAAACTATTCGGAACCAACCAGAAAAAACTATACAGCCAACTAAGAGGGGAAGACAACCACCAAGAAATTCCTGAAGCCGAACCAAGTAAGAGACTCTGGGAAAACATATGGAGCAATCCGGTATCACACAACAAACATGCAACGTGGCTCCAGGAATTCAAGGAAGAAGAAACAGGGAGAATAAAACAAAAATTCACAGAGATCACGACAGACACAGTCAGACACCAACTAAAGAAAATGTCAAACTGGAAAGCCCCAGGTCCCGATGAAGTCCATGGATACTGGCTCAAAAACTTCAAGGCCCTACACCCACGAATAGCAGAACAACTCCAGCATTGTATCTCAAATCACCATGCACCCAAATGGATGACCACAAGAAGAACATCCTTAGTACAAAAAGACAAGAGTAAGGGAAATATAGCCAGTAACTACAGGCCTATCACCTGCCTACCAATAATGTGGAAGTTACTAACAGGTATCATCAGTGAAAGTCTATACAATTACCTAGAGGAGACAAACACCATCCCCCACCAACAGAAAGGCTGCAGAAGGAAGTGTAGGGGCACAAAAGACCAGCTCCTGATTGACAAAATGGTAATGAAGAACAGTAGGAGAAGGAAAACCAACCTAAGCGTGGCATGGATAGACTATAAGAAAGCCTTCGACATGATACCACACACATGGCTAATAGAATGCCTGAAAATATATAGGGCAGAGGAAAACACCATCAGCTTCCTAAAAAATACAATGCGCAACTGGAATACAATACTTACAAGCTCTGGAATAAGACTAGCAGAGGTTAATATCAGGAGAGGGATCTTCCAGGGCGACTCACTATCCCACTACTCTTCGTAGTAGTAGCCATGATTCCCATGACAAAAGTACTACAGAAGATGGATGCCGGGTACCAACTCAAGAAAAGAGGCAACAGAATCAACCATCTGATGTTCATGGACGACATCAAGCTGTATGGTAAGAGCATCAAGGAAATAGATACCCTAATCCAGACTGTAAGGACTGTATCTGGGGACATCAGGCTGGAGTTTGGAATAGAAAAATGTGCCTTAGTCAACATACAAAAAGGCAAAGTAACGAGAACTGAAGGGATAAAGCTACCAGATGGGAGCAACATCAAACACAGAGATGAGACAGGATACAAATACCTGGGAATAATGGAAGGAGGGGATATAAAACCCCAAGGGATGAAGGACACGATCAGGAAAGAATATATGCAGAGACTCAAGGCGATACTTGAGTCAAAACTCAACGCCAGAAATATGATAAAAGCCATAAACACATGGGCAGTGCCAGTAATCAGATACAGCGCAGGAATAGTGGAATGGATGAAGGCAGAACTCCGCAGCATAGATCAGAAAACCAGGAAACATATGACAATACACAAAGCACTACACCCAAGAGCAAATACGGACAGACTATACATAACACGAAAGGAAGGAGGGAGAGGACTACTAAGTATAGAGGACTGCGTCAACATCCAGAACAGAGCACTGGGGCAATATCTGAAAACCATTGAAGACAAGTGGCTAAAGAGTGCATGGGAAGAAGGTCTAATAAAAGTAGACGAAGACCCAGAAATATACAGAGACAGCAGAATGACAGACAGAACAGAGGACTGGCACAACCAACCAATGCACGGACAATACATGAGACAGACTAAAGAACTAGCCAGCGATGATACATGGCAATGGCTACAGAGGGGAGAGCTAAAGAAGGAAACTGAAGGAATGATAACAGCGGCACAAGATCAGGCCCTAAGAACCAGATATGTTCAAAGAACGATAGACGGAAATAACATTTCTCCCATATGTAGGAAGAGCAATACGAAAAATGAAACCATATACCACATAGCGAGCGAATGCCCGGCACTTGCACAGAACCAGTACAAAAAGAGGCATGATTCAGTGGCAAAAGCCCTCCACTGGAGCCTGTGCAACAAACATCAGCTACCTTGCAGTAATGAGTGGTACGAGCACCAACCTGAGGGAGTGATAGAAAACGATCAGGCAAAGATCCTCTGGGACTATGGTATCAGAACGGATAGGGTAATACGTGCAAATAGACCAGACGGACGTTGATTGACAAAGTCAAAAAGAAAGTATCACTCATTGATGTCGCAATACCATGGGACACCAGAGTTGAAGAGAAAGAGAGGGAAAAAATGGATAAATCTCAAGATCTGAAAATAGAAATAAGAAGGATATGGGATATGCCAGTGGAAATTGTACCCATAATCATAGGAGCACTAGGCACGATCCCAAGATCCCTGAAAAGGAATCTAGAAAAACTAGAGGCTGAAGTAGCTCCAGGACTCATGCAGAAGAGTGTGATCCTAGAAACGGCGCACATAGTAAGATAACTGATGGACTCCTAAGGAGGCAAGATGCAACCCAGAACCCCACACTATAAATACCACCCAGTCGAATTGGAGGACTGTGATAGAGCAAAAAAAAAAATAATAATAATAATGATTAGAGAGACAGGAGAATGACAAACAGAACAAATAACTGGCACAACAAACCAATGCACGGACAATACATGAGACAGACTAAAGAACTAGCCAGCGATGACACATGGCAATGGCTACAGAGGGGAGAGCTAAAGAAGGAAACTGAAGGAATGATAACAGCGGCACAAGATCAGGCCCTAAGAACCAGATATGTTCAAAGAACGATAGACGGAAATAACATCTCTCCCATATGTAGGAAGAGCAATACGAAATCTGAAACCATATACCACATAGCGAGCGAATGCCCGGCACTTGCACAGAACCAGTACAAAAAGAGGCATGATTCAGTGGCAAAAGCCCTCCACTGGAGCCTGTGCAAGAAACATCAGCTACCTTGCAGTAATAAGTGGTACGAGCACCAACCTGAGGGAGTGATAGACGACGATCAGGCAAAGATCCTCTGGGACTATGGTATCAGAACGGATAGGGTAATACGTGCAAATAGACCAGAAGTGACGTTCATTGACAAAGTCAAGAAGAAAGTATCACTCATTGATGTCGCAATACCATGGGACACCAGAGTTGAAGAGAAAGAGAGGGAAAAAATGGATAAATCTCAAGATCTGAAAATAGAAATAAGAAGGATATGGGATATGCCAGTGGAAATTGTACCCATAATCATAGGAGCACTAGGTACGATCCCAAGATCCCTGAAAAGGAATCTAGAAAAACTAGAGGCTGAAGTAGCTCCAGGACTCATGCAGAAGAGTGTGATCCTAGAAACGACGCACATAGTTAGAAAAGTGATGGACTCCTAAGGAGGCTGGATGCAACCCGGAACCCCACACTATAAATACCACCCAGTCGAATTGGAGGACTGTAATAGAGCAAAAAAAAAATAATATCAATAATAATAATAATGAAGTCGAAAGCAAGATGAGGAAGAAATATTGAGTATATTTTTCCTTATACATTTTTTTTCCACGCTTGAAGCGCTGATGTGTAAACTATCATCATAACTGGTAAACATTCCTGTACATCAGTTCTCGAATTCCAAATAAATACAAACTGTATTCTTATACAAAATTAAAATACAACGATGTAGAGTACAAGAGAAGCAATACAAGGTAAATAAACTTGTAAATGAAAGAAAATCTTAATAAGATTTCTGGGCAAGAATCTGCCAGTAATAGGACATAAGATTTATTATTTATTTAAGCTGTCAACTGCATTACACAAGGTTCTTTTTCTTCCCAGCTTTAACCCATTGCTATTATGCGGTCGCCGTTATGAATGAATCGTCTCCATCGATTTCTGTCCTGTGCATCGTTCTCGTCAATACCTTTCCATAACAAATCTTCCCCTACACAATCACGCCATCTCCTTCTTGGTCTTCCCTTCTTCCTTCTACCCTGCACTTCCAATTCTATCGTATGTCTTCCAACATGATATTCCTCTCTTCGTAACAGGTGTCCATTCCATCGAAGCCTTCCCTCTTGTATTTTTTTTTATATTTCAACTACCTTTGTCGACCCTCTAATATACTCATTTCTAATCCTATCTTTCCTTGTCACTCCCGACATCCACCTCAACATTCTCATTTCTGCTACATCCATCTTCTTCTCTCTTTTCCTCATACTTGCTGTTTCTGTTCCATATAACATAGCTGGTCTGACCACCGTCCTATGAAACTTTCCCTTCAATTTCAGAGGAACCTTCTTGTCACAGAGGACCCCTGATGCAGACCTCCAATTATTCCATCCTGCCTGAATTCATATATATATTACACAAGGTTATAAGAGATTATATCCCCATCTAATGCCTGTATTATATATAATACCTATATTCGTTGAAGGTTTTGCTCTTATGTATCCTAAAGGTTTTTATTAAAACTCACGATACTATGAAAAAAAAGTTGCTCCAGGTAAGTCAGAATCACGGTCCTGGTCAGAATACACCTGTTACGAATAAATCTCAAGTTTCTAACGAAGCACTGATATTCCTTAATTATCCTAAATCATTTCTACTGTATTCTAAGTGGCTCTTTACCCGAGGTGTTCCACTTCCCATAAGGATGCGTCTCAGTATACTCTACGGCATTCCGGATACTTTTTGATATGTGTCACAAGGAATATTTATTTCTGTCAGTTTTCCCGTCAATTAAATTTAGCTGTTATTCTCTCTCTCTCTCTCTCTCTCTCTCTCTCTCTCTCTCTCTCTCTCTCTCTCTCTGATAACATATATATATATATATATATATATATATATATATATATATATATATATATATATATATATTATATATATATATATATATATATGCAGAAGCTAGGTACTATGCCCTACCACTAAGTAAATGGGAATACAATCCACAATGGTGTAAAATCCTTCCGTAGTTTTATAAAATAATTTGCTGTACAAGAAAAAAAAATATATATATATGTATATATATATATATATATATTTTATATATATATATATATATATTATCAAACTGACAGAAAGACTTTACACCCATTAGGTGGATCCCCCCCCAACACACCATATATATGGTATGTATGTAATAATATATATATTATATATCTAATATTATATATTATATAATATTAAGATATATTATATAATATTATACGTACATAATATATATATATATATATATACATACATAAATATATATACACGTATACATGCATATATCTTAAATACATAAACACGCGTCAGGCGACACCGCGCGTACCCTAAATAATTCAGTTACCGTCCATTACCATTCTACACACACAAAAAAATACATTCTCGTCTACCTTTTCCCCATCAACAAAACTCATTTGCCATTTTATTCATGTGACAGGCAAATGAGTTTGGTTGTAGCGCGTGGAACCCCTACGGTTGTGATTTATGGGAGCAATTATTCAATTACATAAATCTTATATGAGGCTAAAAATGATTATACAAAAACTTATTTACGTTTGCACAGCCGAGCTGCGCTAACGAGTACTGAGCGGGGGACGCAGTACTGGTTTTGCATAATGTGTGAGTGTAAGGTTATGTGTATAGCATGTGTACATATATGTAAATAAATTCTTCTGATAAAACAGGATACGTCTCAAGTATACAAGGCCCATTAAAACACTCTGGTTTAAAGCTAAGGGCTATATATTTCGGTGGACTCACTTCCACCTTTATCAAGTTAGTCCACCGAAATATAGTCCTTAGCTTTAAACCAGTATGTATATATATATATATATATATATATATATATATATATATACATAGAATATATGGTATGTGCAACAAATTAAAATACTTTTCATAAGTATAAAACTTGAGCGCAAAAAATAGTGATGGCCACAGTCAAAGCCGGCAACCTCTGGCTAAAATAGGGAGTTCTTTTCACATATTCACTTGTTAAATGGCTTCTACTCTACCACGAAAAAGGAATATGAAGAACACAAGATAATCTCTGCGTCAGTTTTTATATTATTTAAGTAATAAGAGACCCTTAAGTTAGACCAGGTGGTCCGGAAGTAACAGCCAGTACCCAGGGGTACATGTTGGGGGTGTGGGACTTGATCTCTGGATATTTGTTGATATCTAGTTTAAATGTGTCAGTGTATACATGGTACATTTTGTAAATAAACTACTATCTAAAAATATGAATGCTTTTGATCTCCTTGTATGTTCTAGTTGTTAAAAGTTTTTCTACATTCAATTTTCGTATTTAGCCCTCTAGACCTGACTACTGTAACCACCAAAGGTCTCTAGCTGGAATTTAAGTTATATAATCTGTTCACTAACTATTGCAACTCCCAATGCAGTTTTTTTCTCTCCAATATTATTATTGTTATTACCTGTATTATGATTACTATCTTTTATACTATCTCAGCTATTGTGTGGATAGTGCCGTTTATTCATTTTTTTATCATGTTGCCTCACGTATCTAGATTGTGAATGTTACTGTCTGTATTTTGTATATTCCATGTATATGGCCCTAAGCTCAAATAAAGGATATTATTATTCCTAGTCAGTCATACCTAAAGTATGTATTAAACTACGTATTTTAAGTTATATTGTCAACAAATAGGACTGAGGTGGACTTAAGCAAAGGGGGTATGGAACCATATTAGGCAATTCACTGGGGGGTCTGGGGTTATAAAAAGGTTAATTAAGAACCCCTGCGTTCAAATTTAAATAAAAATAAATATTGCGTTATACAATATCTAAGCAACTCCTGCAATTTCTTCTCGTAGTGGTACATAAACATACAGTAACTTCAATATTCAAACAAAGATATTATAAGTTATCGTGCCATAAAATTTAAATATCGGAAAATACAATCACTGCGAGACGTTTTACCACTATTTATGGATTCAACGTATTTCTTTTTGAGGAAATCATGCGTTAGATTATTGTGAACAAAAATTTGATCTTATTTCTAAAAGTAAACAGTAAATAGGCTAGACATCTTCTCCATACCTTTGAGAAATCAATTGTTTAAATAAAAAAAAAACTTGAATATATTACAAAAATAAACTTTTATTCACAAAACAAACACTACCCAAAGAACCAAAGAATATCTTATCTTTATTTCTTCCGAGGGAGTGGCTCCTTTATCTCAATGGAATAATTTGATAGTCAACGACATCCCAGAGACATCTGACGGCAATAAATATTATTTCTTTGGGAAAATAGGGTTTGATAAATCGTCCAAACATTTCTCTCCGCATGACTGCTGCATATAAGTTTTGTAGTATGTTATACGTTCGTATGTTATAATAGCTGATGCTTTGCTATTCTGATGAAAGTGCCGTGTAAATTAATCTTATTTATTCTACTTATTTGTTTCACAACTGCATTTCTACATATTAATTTTTTTGCTGCCTTGTGTTTTTTTTTTTTTTTTTGGTTTAATGCGTTATTTTGAAATGTTCTATAGTTTTGTTTTTCCAGTTCTCTCGAAGTTTGGTTAACGGGTATAATAATAATAATAATAATAATAATAATAATGATAATAATAATAATAATAATAATAATAATAATAATAATAATAATAATAATAATAAATAAGTATTCAACCCAATTGAGGGGGAAGACGGTCAGGTACTTGGAGGTCGTCATCCAGCAACTGACCACCACAACGAAAGTAATCAACAGCCTGAGATTGGAGCTACAGAAGCAAAAAGGAAGAAATGGACAAGAGAAGAAAATAAGGAAATATGGAGATGCTACATCAGAAGCAACCCGACGGAGAGAGGATATAGAAGAAGGTTGGTCAACATCTGGAATGAGAGGAATAACACCCCCCAAACAGAGCAGAGGCTGGCAGACCAAGTAAGGAACATAAAGAAAAAGAACTGGCTCTCCCTAACAGAAAGAGAAGAACTGGAAAGGGAAATGTCACACGACAACGAATTACACGAAGACGAACTGAGAGACGATGCCACAGAAGACGACAGGGATGATGAGGTATCAAACAACGACACACGAAGAAACACCGACGAAGTAACAGAGAGGACGGAATGGGTAGAAAAGATTAGACAATGGATGGAGCCAGATACAGAGAGAACAAAGATCCCCTCCATGAAAGCCTACAACGCCAAGAAATTAAGGGAGAAAACAAGTGAGGTCAATGAAATAATGGGCATAATACACACCACCAGTATCACAGAAACAAATAACTTGGCATATGCAGGAGCAAGATTAGTAGTAGAACTGATGGGGATTCGAACACCAACACCACCAGCACAACCAACCCTACAGAAACCAAAACAGCAACCTCCTTGGAAAAGGCGCCCCGGACCCAAAGCAAATCATGGTGATGAGATCTGACTTGAGTAAACTGAAAGAGATGGCAGAAAAAAGGCTAAGAAGCAAGAAAACAAGGGAGGAACTCAACGAGAAATACAAAGTACAAGAGAGGGGACTAACAACACAATAGAAGATGTAAAACAGAGGCTTAAGGCCAAAGCACATAAGATCCAACGGTACATGAACAGGAATAAGGGATATCAACAGAACAAACTATTCGGAACCAACCAGAAAAGACTATACAGCCAACTAAGAGGGGAAGACAATCACCCAGAAATTCAAGGAAATAGATACCCTAATCCAGACTGTAAGGATTGTATCTGGGGACATCAGGATGGAGTTTGGAATAGAAAAATGCGCCTTAGTCAACATACAAAAAGGCAAAGTAACGAGAACTGAAGGGATAAAGCTACCAGATGGGAGCAACATCAAACACATAGATGAGACAGGATAAAAATACCTGGGAATAATGGAAGGAGGGGATATAAAACACCAAGAGATGAAGGACACGATCAGGAAAGAATATATGTAGAGACTCAAGGCGATACTCAAGTCAAAACTCATCGCCGGAAATATGATAAAAGCCATAGACACATGGGCAGTGCCAGTAATCAGATACAGCGCAGGAATAGTGGAATGGACGAAGGCAGAACTCCGCAGCATAGATCAGAAAACCAGGAAACATATGACAATACACAAAGCACTACACCCAAGAGCAAATACGGACAGACTATACATAACACGAAAGGAAGGAGGGAGAGGACTACTAAGTATAGAGGACTGCGTCAACATCGAAAACAGAGCACTGGGGCAATATCTGAAAACCAGTGAAGACGAGTGGCTAAAGAGTGCATGGGAAGAAGGTCTAATAAAAGTAGACGAAGACCCAGAAATATACAGAGACAGGAGAATGACAGACAGAATAGAGGACTGGCACAACAAACCAATGCACGGACAATACATGAGACAGATTAAAGAACTAGCCAGCGATGACACATGGCAATGGCTACAGAGGGGATAGCTAAAGAAGGAAACTGAAGGAATGATAACAGCGGCACAAGATCAGGCCCTAAGAACCAGATATATTCAAAGAACGATAGACGGAAATAACATCTCTCCCATATGTAAGAAGTGCAATACGAAAAATGAAACCATAAACCACATAGCAAGCGAATGCCCGGCACTTGCACAGAACCAGTACAAAAAGAGGCATGATTCAGTGGCAAAAGCCCTCCACTGGACCCTGTGCAACAAACATCAGCTACCTTGCAGTAATAAGTGGTAGGAGCACCAACCAGAGGGAGTGATAGAAAACGATCAGGCAAAGATCCTCTGGGGCTATGGTATTAGAACGGATAGGGTGATACGTGCAAATAGACCAGACGTGACGTTGATTGACAAAGTCAAGAAGAAAGTATCACTCATTGATGTCGAAATACCATGGGACACCAGAGTTGAAGAGAAAGAGAGGGAAAAAATGGATAAGTATCAAGATCTGAAAATAGAAATAAGAAGAATATGGGATATGCCAGTGGAAATCATACCTATAATCATAGGAGCAATAGGCACGATCCCAAGATCCCTGAAAAGGAATCTAGAAAAACTAGACGCTGAAGTAGCTCCAGGACTCATGCAGAAGAGTGTGATCCTAGAAACGGCGCACATAGTAAGAAAAGTGATGGACTCCTAAGTAGGCAGGATGCAACCCGGAACCCCACACTATAAATACCACCCAGTCGAATTGGAGGACTGTGATAGAGCAAAAAAAAAATATATAATAATAATAATAATAATAATAATAATAATAATAATAATAATAATAATAATAATAATAATAATAATGAGTCTACTAATAATTGTATATTCCCACACTCTTCACTGCAAACTTCATCCACAGCCCTAGCAATTGTAACAACCCCCAATAATTCATTGACCAAAAGCTTTTCCATAAAATATTTCCTAACGTTCCCTACACAACCCACTTCCCATAACCCCCAACTATTCCCACTCACCCCCACACTAACCAGCAACTCTTACATACACTTACACAACACTTTAACCAAACCCCAACCAACCTACACAACCACATATCCTCCTTGTATACCGGTTCCAACACAACCCCATCTCCTCTTTTCTGACTACAACAAGAGTTTCACAACCCCATCTCCTCTTTTCTGACTACAACAAGAGTTTCACAACCCCATATCATCAACCTCAACAACATTGGCTAAATTAGCCCCCAGAACTTCAATGCTTACATATTTCTCATATTCGCTTGCCCCCTTCAACACCAAGTCCACAACCCTGTCAACCACAACAGCAATGCTCAAATCCCCCAACCTTTCTACAACAGGCAAAACACCAACCTAATCACAACCTTTCTACAACATCAACCCCACAACCCACCAACCTTTCAATGACAGAAACAACCATCATTTACAACCCCTCATGAACAGCAGCAATAGCAACTCTACCTTTTCGATAACAGAAACAACCCCATGCATACAACCCTTTGATATAAACAACCCTTCCATTCCAATCTATTCAACAACCTCAGAACCCCAGAACCTGAAACCAATCTCACAAACCCAAACCTTCTCTTGCTAAAACAATAGGCACCACAGGTCCTAGCAACAAGAAAAACAACATTACAACAACAACAACCCTTTCCCAACTCCCCGGTTGCACGCCATATTGAAAGCGATAAACAACCGCTTTTATATATTTCCGCGCGATGTAGCGGGGGGGGGGGGGGGGGGGGGGGGGGGGGGGGGGGGGGGGGGGGGGGGGGGGGGAGGGGGGGGGGGGGGGGGGGGGGATGGCGGTGAGGGTGCCTACTGTAGGATGTATAAGATGTAAAAGCCACTGTATGATGTAGGATTTACAAGGGAACAAGTTCTAATACACACACACACACACACACACACACACACATATATATATATATATATAAATATATATATATATATATATATATATATATATATATACATATATATTCCTATGGCGTTTCTGCCTGTGAAAATACGACGTATCCTCTCTCTCTCTCTCTCTCTCTCTACTCTCTCTCTCAGTTTGTGTAGGTTTTAGTGCAACGATTATATATACTCATCATGTATTTACAGTTATTATATATATTTACAACAAAATACTAACCATCAGCTGGATAACGATATTATTATCATAAGCTAAAAATATTTTTCTCTAAATATACAATATGAATTATTCACAGCAAAATAAAACTCATATGCCAAAATAACATATTTCCCTAAATATATATATATATTATATATATATATATATATATAATATATATATATATATATTATATATATATATATAATTATTAAGTTTCTCAAATTAAAAAAAGGGAAATATTGACTTTTAACTATTTTGTTGCACAGCATAATCACACTGGTAGCTCGAAACTGATAGAAAATACACAAAACTCACGAATTACTTTTGAACAGATGTAAATGAATATCTCTGTAGTATCAAAACTCTCATGTGTAGTACATTAAATATATGTACAGTTATTACACAAAACCTTAATGAAGTTCATTTTATCAAGGTTGGGAGGCAAAAATGGCATTTCATTTCTGGTGATGCCATGATAGATTAATTGATTTCTTTATTTTCATGGTGTTTTTACGTTGGATGGAACCAGTGGTTATTCAGCAACGGGACCAACTGTTTTAGGTGACTTCCGAACCACGTCCAGAGTCAATGGTATGCCCGAGAATCGAACTCGCGGCCACCGAGGTGGCAGGTCAAGACCATACCGATCACGCCACTGAGGTGCTCAGATTGAGTGATGGTTACTGAGATTGGCGTCACGACGTCTAGGTTACCGACATATAATCAGGCGACTTTCTAAAAAAAATGCAAAAAAACAAAAGTTCGAAAGATCGGAAACTCTTAATATAAATAGCGATATATCCTCAGCTGAGCTTTACAGATGAAAAGGTCCTTCGAATCAAAACTTCATATGTTACTGAAAACAATTGGAACATGTTTTTTGATTAGTGCTATGTCCTAGACTAGGACACTAAGCATATTTACGATGGCTGGAATAAATAAAAACGAGCTGCTATCTTTCTATAACATTTAAAAATCAAAACAAGCCTTTCAATAAGCATCGTGGGCCACAGAAACGTAAAAACTGCAGGAAGGTCACAACTCTGACTTCTTTCAAAATGGACGTACTTTTTTATCGGCGTGAGATTACGAAGATTAAAATAAAAACGAAAGCAAGCTGCAACCTTTCCTTGACATTTAAAACTCAGAAACAATCTTCTCAACAACCAACAAGAGTCACAGAAACGTAAAAAAAAGAAGAAAAAAAAAAAAACTGCAGGAAGAAGGGAAAAGATCTGCCTTCTTTCAACATGGACGTACTTTTTATCGGCGTGAGATTACGAAGACTAAAATAAAAACAAAAGCAAGCTGCTACCTTTCCTTGACATTTAAAACTCAGAAACAATCTCAACAATCAACAAGTGTCACAGAAACTTAAAAAACTGCAGGAAGAAGGGGAAAAGATCTGCCTTCTTTCAACATGGACGTACTTTTTATCGGCGTAAGATCTCCAGAGTCGGTGGCAGGGGTGAACAGGCGCTCTAGACTTATCTTCTTGTCTCCCTCCAGTCCTTGGTCAGTCTGCAAATAATAGGATTATTTAGTCAGGGAATAATTTTGGCTTCATTTGCGCGCTTACAATTTATCAATAACTCAGTATGTATGAAAAAGCAATGATGAAATGTGAACTTGAAGTACATTTACGTCCTTATAATTTATTAATAACTCAGTATGTATGAAAAAACAATGATGATATTATGTGAGCTTGTAAGGAACATTATTAGGTTTATGCCATGTAAATGATAACCTATAAATAACTCAATATACATAACATATACATAAGAAAACGCTGAAATAATGTTCAACATTAATGATCTGTTACCTAATACATATCATATAGA